>NC_054872.1:54281126-54366126 GCF_018320785.1 Cheilinus undulatus
TATAAACCAGATAAATAAATATATAAAATATATAATAATAAATATAAACCAGATAAATAAATATATAACAATAGATATATACCAAATAAATAAATATATAATAATAGATATAAACCAGATAAATAAATATATAACATATATAATAATAGATATAAACCTGATAAATTAAAATATAATATATATAATAACAGATATAAACCAGATAAATAAATATAACATATATATAAAAACAGATATAAACCAGATGAATATATAATACATATATATATATATATATATATATAAGTACCTCTTACTTTTCCAGCCTTTTGTTTCCCTGTCCCTACTTTTTTGAGATGTTGCTGCCATCAAATAAAATAAAATAAAATATGGGTTTATGAGATTTTTTTACATGCCACAGAACACCCCAACGTTTTTGGACCTGGGTATGTACAAGGAACTAAATATAATAGTAAACATCAAAAATGTTAAAAAGATGAACCATGAAATTAAAATTGTCTACATTTTATCAGCAGGGACAAACACTACTGAGCATGTGCAGAGGGATTCACACCAAGGAAGCAAAGAAGGAAACGCTGTGGTTTCTCTGAGGATTTTCAGTTAACGTTCACCTCACAGCTTTGGGGAAGTTGGATCAGGAACATTCAGCAGAGACTGACACAGTGAAATCTTATTTATTCATAACCATTTCCTCTGAGAAAACTAATGACTGGGCTCTAAGCACACACTGAGAGGGTTTCCTGCTGAGAGCAGGGTGGGATGGAGGCCGACTTCCTGGATCCTTAACAGTCTGATATTTAATCAAAGTCTGGGGGAGCGGGGTCGGTAGGAGCTCTGCTAGCAGCTCACAGTGGCTGTGTTTGAGTGAGTTCAGCAGATGAAGCAGGTGTCTGGGGTCAGACTGACTAGTCCTGTTTGGCATGTTTCTGTTCATGCAGAGACATGCAGACGATCAACCGTCAACACTCCAAATAAAAGCTGCTGATCCTCTCTAAGACTTAAAGAGTCAAACTGCTACAGCTCTGATGCCACCGTCAAAATTCATACAGTGTTGGAGACCAAAGAGGGTCTCAGTGGCTGATATAGGCTGGTATTTACAGCTGATATAGACTGATATAGACTGGTATTTACAGCTGATATAGACTGGTATTTACAGCTGATATAGACTGGTATTTACAGCTGATATAGACTGGTATTTACAGCTGATATAGACTGGTATTTACAGCTGATATAGACTGGTATTTACAGCTGATATAGACTGGTATTTACAGCTGATATAGACTGATATAGACTGGTATTTACAGCTGATATAGACTGATATAGACTGGTATTTACAGCTGATATAGACTGGTATTTACAGCTGATATAGACTGGTATTTACAGCTGATATAGACTGGTATTTACAGCTGATATAGACTGATATAGACTGGTATTTACAGCTGATATAGACTGGTATTTACAGCTGATATAGACTGGTATTTACAGCTGATATAGACTGATATTTACAGCTGATGTAGACTGGATTTTACAGCTGATATAGACTGGTATTTACAGCTGATATAGACTGGTATTTACAGCTGATATAGACTGGTATTTACAGCTGATATAGACTGGTATTTACAGCTGATATAGACTGATATTTACAGCTGATGTAGACTGGATTTTACAGCTGATATAGACTGATATTTACAGCTGATATAGACTGGATTTTACAGCTGATATAGACTGGTATTTACAGCTGATATAGACTGGTATTTACAGCTGATATAGACTGGTATTTACAGCTGATATAGACTGGTATTTACAGCTGATATAGACTGATATTTACAGCTGATGTAGACTGGATTTTACAGCTGATATAGACTGATATTTACAGCTGATATAGACTGATATTTACAGCTGATATAGACTGGATTTTACAGCTGATATAGACTGGTATTTACAGCTGATATAGACTGGTATTTACAGCTGATATAGACTGGTATTTACAGCTGATATAGACTGGATTTTACAGCTGATATAGACTGATATTTACAGCTGATATAGACTGGTATTTTCAGCTTATATAGACTGATATTTACAGCTGATATAGACTGGTATTTACAGCTGATATAGACTGGTATTTACAGCTGATATAGACTGATATTTACAGCTGATACAGACTGATATTTACAGCTGATATAGACTGATATTTACAGCTGATATAGACTGGATTTTACAGCTGATATAGACTGATATTTACAGCTGATACAGACTGATATTTACAGCTGATATAGACTGATATTTACAGCTGATATAGACTGGATTTTACAGCTGATATAGACTGATATTTACAGCTGATACAGACTGATATTTACAGCTGATATAGACTGATATTTACAGCTGATACAGACTGATATTTACAGCTGATATAGACTGATATTTACAGCTGATATAGACTGGATTTTACAGCTGATATAGACTGATATTTACAGCTGATACAGACTGATATTTACAGCTGATATAGACTGATATTTACAGCTGATATAGACTGATATTTACAGCTGATATAGACTGGATTTTACAGCTGATATAGACTGATATTTACAGCTGATATAGACTGATATTTACAGCTGATGTAGACTGGATTTTACAGCTGATATAGACTGATATTTACAGCTGATATAGACTGGTATTTACAGCTGATATAGACTGGTATTTACAGCTGATATAGACTGATATTTACAGCTGATATAGACTGGATTTTACAGCTGATATAGACTGATATTTACAGCTGATATAGACTGGATTTTACAGCTGATATAGACTGATATTTACAGCTGATATAGACTGGTATTTTCAGCTTATATAGACTGATATTTACAGCTGATATAGACTGGTATTTACAGCTGATATAGACTGGTATTTACAGCTGATATAGACTGATATTTACAGCTGATATAGACTGGATTTTACAGCTGATATAGACTGATATTTACAGCTGATATAGACTGATATTTACAGCTGATGTAGACTGGATTTTACAGCTGATATAGACTGATATTTACAGCTGATATAGACTGATATTTACAGCTGATATAGACTGATATTTACAGCTGATATAGACTGGATTTTACAGCTGATATAGACTGATATTTACAGCTGATAAAGTCCATGTCCATGTCTGTCTTTGCTCCAGTGAGAAGATTTTATGACTTCACTGAATCTGTCAGACTCAGTAGTAGTGTTAATCAGCTAAACCATTATTGAAAAAGTAAAACCAGGTCCTGCATAACCAGGCGTTTTCCTGAGCCTTTGTTGTCGTTGATGTTTAAATCAGTATTCTTCCATTAGTGAGCTGAAGTATGAAAACACCTCCTGCTTCACCTGTCCCTCTGTAGGTTAACCCTTACAATGAAATCTTGTGATGACATCACAGAGCTCTATGAAGAGTGAAAAGTCTGAGGGTCCTTGAACTCACCACTTGTAAGACTTTGATGATAAAGCGGGGCATTTCCAGCAGGTCTGAGGGAACCGTGAAACACGAGGATTTAGGGTCTGAGACCGTGGTGGGAGCGTAAACCGTAGAGGTCGCCATGATGGAGCTGCAGAGAGAGAAACACATGTTGATGACTGTGGCTGGGTCATCCATCCATCCATCCATTCATCATCCATCCATCCATCCATCCAATCATCATCCATCCATCCATCCATCCATTCATCATCCATCCATCCATCCATTGATCATCCATCCATTCATCATCCATCCATCCATCCATCCATCCATCCATTCATCATCCATCCATCCATCCATCCATCCATTGATCATCCATCCATCCATCCATCCATCCATCCATTCATCATCCATCCATCCATCCATCCATCCATTCATCATCCATCCATCATCCGTCCATCCATCCATCATCCCTCATCCATCCATCCATCCATCCATTCATCATCCATCCATCCATCCATCCATCCATCATCCATCCATCATCCATCCATCCATCCATCATCCCTCATCCATCCATCCATCCATCCATCCATCCATTCATCATCCATCCATCCATTCATTCATCATCCATCCATCCATTCATCATCATCCATCCATCCATTCATCCATCCGTCCATCCATTCATCATCCATCCATCCATCCATTCATCATCCATCCATCCATCCATTCATCATCCACCATCCATCCATCCATCCATTCATCATCCATCCATCCATCCATTCATCATCCATCCATCCATCCATCCATCCATCCATCCATTCATCATCCATCCATCCATTCATCATCATCCATCCATTCATCATCCATCCATCCATCCATCAATCCATTCATCACCCATCCATCCATCCATCCATCCCTGCATCCATCCATGCATGCATCCATCCATCATCCCTGCATCCATCCATGCATCCATCCATCCATCCATCATCCATCCATCATCTCTGCATCCATCCATGCATCCATCATCCATGCATCCAGCCATCCCTGCATCCATCCATACATCCATCCATCCCTGCATCCATCCATCCATCCATCCATCCCTGCATCCATCCCTGCATCCATTCCTCCATCCATCCATCCATCCCTGCATCCATCCATCCATCCCTGCATCCATCCATGCATCCATCCATCCATCCATGCATCCACCCATCCATGCATCCATCCATCCACCCATGCGTCCATCCATCCATCCATGCATCCATCCATCCATGTATCCATCCATCCATGCATCCATCCATGCATCCATCCATCCATCCATCCATGCATCCATCCATCCATCCATGCGTCCATCCATCCATACATCCATGCATCCACCCATGCATCCATCCATCCATGCATCCATCCATCCATACATCCATGCATCCACCCATCCATCCATCCATCCATGCATCCATCCATCCATGCATCCATCCATCCATCCATGCATGCATCCATCCATCCATGCATCCACCCATCCATCCATCAGTCCATCCATGCATCCATCCATCCATGCATCCACCCATGCATCCACAGCGGCAGGGAGACACTGAAACAAATGATTCCTGTTTATAGTTGTCGTATAAGACTAACATAATAAATAAATAAATCCTGGTTAAATAAAAAAGTGATACAGCCACTAAAGATCTTCAGTAGTTTTCTGTGAAGTTGCTTTAACGTACAGATGTGACTGATGTGGAGCTGAACAGAGGAGGAATAGCTCTCTCCCTGTTATCTGGAACATTCCAAGTTCATTTGAGGGTTGCAGATAACATCCTGAATTGAAAGTGAAAGCACGCATGCGCAGGTAGCGTGTAGGTGTGCAAATACGTTAAGAATGATTCATAATGAAAATTAAAGTGACGGAAAATCAGCAGATCTACTAAGAATGGACTAACGGAGTTTATTTCTACCAGCCAAACTTCGTGTGAAGTTCACAGATTTAAAGATTTATGCGTTTACCTCTCACATGGAAATGTGAGAGAGAATTACAGCAGCTGTTCTCTCAGCTCAGGTGAGTTTACTCTATCAGGCAGGTGTTTAACCATCCATACCGTTTTAGTAAAGTCAATCAGACCTCTGAACGCCTTCACACGCAGCTCAGTTACAGGACAGACCCCGAGGGGAAAACCAGGATGATCAAGACTACAGGCGGACAGGAGTCACCTAAACCAGCCTCTATCTGACTGATATTAGTGCCGATTTATAGGACAGATGGTTTCTGTTGAGAATAAGTGTGTTTATTGGTGTTAGAGTTCAATGTTTTTCAGATAGGAGGGTAAAAGTCTAAATTTACTGGATTTTAAACGGACTTCGGTGACTAACGTTGACGCTCGGTTCGTCATCGGCTCTATACGGTGGCCTAAAATCGGACAAAGTTCCCGCTAAAAGGGGGTAAAGTTTCCGGTAAAATAAGACGTGAAGATTTCATAAATCAAACTCACCTTCCAGTTTCCTTCAGATTCTCAGATAAATCAAGTTTTCAGCTGCGAACTTCAACAATCCGTCTGCTCTGTTTCCGCTAAGAGACTGACTTATAACTTCCGCATTTACTTCAGGGCTCTTATTTTGGTCAAGTTAGACGGAAGAGAAACTACTTCTGGTTTGGCACGTCAAAATAAAAGCTTTTTTTTGTGCTTTTCTTTTGAACGGCATTAGAGATGGTTTTTATTTTATTTATTGTGTCACATCAAGTTCTTCTACGAAGTTGTCCTAGGGCCCTCTATAAAATAATGAAAGGATCTGAAAATTTGAAAATTATAACGCATAATCTTTAAATTTAGATTTACTTCACAAAAGATATCATACATTTTCAAGTTAAAAAAATTAACAGAGTCATGATTTAAAAAATTCAAGATTTAAAAAAAATCATTAGTTTAAAAGGATATAGATACATTTTAAAAATCACAATTGAATATCAACACATTTAAAAATTGAATATATTAATTTTTTAGTTTAAAAACTAATTAATTTACAGAAGAAAATTAATTTTTTTAAATTAAATTAAGTTTTTTTTTTTAATTCTGTCGTTTGAAGATGATGTCATCAAAGCTAATGCAACATTCCATCCTTTAATGATGATGTCATCAAAGCTAATGCAACATTCCATCCTTTAATGATGATGTTATCAAAGCTAATGAAACATTCCATCCTTTAATGATGATGTCATCAAAGCTAATGCAACATTCCATCCTTTAATGATGATGTCATCAAAGCTAATGAAACATTCCATCCTTTAATGATGATGTCATCAAAGCTAATGCAACATTCCATCCTTTAATGATGATGTCATCAAAGCTAATGCAACATTCCATCCTTTAATGATGATGTCATCAAAGCTAATGCAACATTCCATCCTTTAATGATGATGTCATCAAAGCTAATGCAACATTCCATCCTTTAATGATGATGTCATCAAAGCTAATGAAACATTCCATCCTTTAATGATGATGTCATCAAAGCTAATGAAACATTCCATCCTTTAATGATGATGTCATCAAAGCTAATGAAACATTCCATCCTTTAATGATGATGTCATCAAAGCTAATGCAACATTCCATCCTTTAATGATGATGTCATCAAAGCTAATGAAACATTCCATCCTTTAATGATGATGTCATCAAAGCTAATGAAACATTCCATCCTTTAATGATGATGTCATCAAAGCTTATCAAACATTTTCTCCTTTAATGATGATGTTATCAAAGCTAATGAAACATTCCATCCTTTAATGATGATGTTATCAAAGCTAATGAAACATTCCATCCTTTAATGATGATGTTATCAAAGCTAATGAAACATTCCATCCTTTAATGATGATGTTATCAAAGCTAATGAAACATTCCATCCTTTAATGATGATGTTATCAAAGCTAATGAAACATTCCATCCTTTAATGATGATGTTATCAAAGCTAATGAAACATTCCATCCTTTAATGATGATGTCATCAAAGCTTATCAAACATTTTCTCCTTTAATGATGATGTTATCAAAGCTAATGAAACATTCCATCCTTTAATGATGATGTCATCAAAGCTAATGAAACATTCCATCCTTTAATGATGATGTTATCAAAGCTAATGAAACATTCCATCCTTTAATGATGATGTCATCAAAGCTAATGAAACATTCCATCCTTTAATGATGATGTCATCAAAGCTTATCAAACATTTTCTCCTTTAATGATGATGTTATCAAAGCTAATGAAACATTCCATCCTTTAATGATGATGTTATCAAAGCTAATGAAACATTCCATCCTTTAATGATGATGTTATCAAAGCTAATGAAACATTCCATCCTTTAATGATGATGTTATCAAAGCTAATGAAACATTCCATCCTTTAATGATGATGTCATCAAAGCTTATCAAACATTTTCTCCTTTAATGATGATGTTATCAAAGCTAATGAAACATTCCATCCTTTAATGATGATGTCATCAAAGCTAATGAAACATTCCATCCTTTAATGATGATGTCATCAAAGCTTATCAAACATTTTCTCCTTTAATGATGATGTTATCAAAGCTAATGAAACATTCCATCCTTTAATGATGATGTTATCAAAGCTAATGAAACATTCCATCCTTTAATGATGATGTTATCAAAGCTAATGAAACATTCCATCCTTTAATGATGATGTTATCAAAGCTAATGAAACATTCCATCCTTTAATGATGATGTCATCAAAGCTTATCAAACATTTTCTCCTTTAATGATGATGTCACATTTTAAAAAATATTTTTCTATGAAAGTTTAAACTATCAATTTTTAAACATTAGAAAACAATCCAGAAGTCATGTCAGAACTACTCCATAGAAAAGCTAAATGCCTGGACCTCATGGGCTTTTATTCTGAAAAGTACTTCCGGTTTGGTTGTCTTTAAAGTCAATTGTCTTGACTCCGTCTCTCTCTCTGTCTCTCTCTCTGTCTCTCTCTCTCTCTCTCTCTCTCTCTCTCAGCATGTTTTATTGTGTGTTACATTGATGTACTCCTGGTATAATCTTTTTGATGATATTATTCACATCATTGACTGAAGGAGCAGCAAAATAACTCTTTAGCCTACAGTTTAAAGAGCAACATGACGTAAATGCCAGGATGTGAGACGGCTCCTAAAGAGTCAGGATTTTAACTTTAAAATGGTTTCATAAACCATCAGGGAGCCAGTGGAGGGAGCAGAGGATCATGGGTGGTTTAAATAACCCGGGGCCCCAGGCAGAGACCAAAATGAGGCCCGATCCCAGCTCTACATCCCACGGCCTGGGAATAGTCTTGAAAGTGGTCTCGGACTACATTGTAACCACTCCTGAATCGTCCATGCTGAACACCAGGGGTCCAAAAAGGGCAAAAAGGAACCAGACTCAACTTCTAAAGGGACTCTACCAAAACCCTGGTGCCTGTACCAGTAGGTTCCCTCAGATATGTCCTCTAGGGTTGTTTTGTCACAGGGTGGTCTCCACACTGCAATGCCCTGCAGTAAAACAGAGTTCCAACCTGAAAAGTCTTGTGAAGTGTTCAATGTTTCCTGTTTTGTAGTTGCCTTCCCTGGTGTGTGATTCCAGCTTTCTTCCTGCCTCAGTTTCCCTCCTCTCTGATTACCCTCACTAGTTTCACCTGGGCTCGTTAGTCACACCTGTCTCTGGTTGTGCAATCACTCCCTGTGGATTTAGGTTCTGTGTTTCTCCCTGTCCTTGGTCAGACTGTCACGTCTTCCTTGGTGTTACCCCTCAGGTTTTTCCTCATGACTCCAGTGCATTTCCTTTGCTTTGTGGACTTTGAGTTTTGGTGTCCCTTCATTTACATGAAGTAAGTTCTTTTGTCTGTTTAATTGAACAATTTTTGAGTTTTTCTGCATTTGGGTCCTTCCTTTTGAGGTTTTTGCTATACCTGACAGATGTTCTATCAGCAAAATAAACACAGAAAATGACTCTTTAATGATGAGCCGTTCATGAACGAGTCTGGTCTACTAAACGACTCTTTCATGATGAGCTGTTCATGAACAAGTCTGGTCTACTTAATGACTCTTTAATGATGAGCCGTTCATGAACAAGTCTGGTCTACTTAATGACTCTTTAATGATGAGCCGTTCATGAACAAGTCTGGTCTACTTAATGACTCTTTAATGATGAGCCGTTCATGAACAAGTCTGGTCTACTTAATGACTCTTTAATGATGAGCCGTTCATGAACAAGTCTGGTCTACTTAACGACTCTTTAATGATGAGCTGTTCATGAACAAGTCTGGTCTACTTAATGACTCTTTAATGATGAGCCGTTCATGAACGAGTCTGGTCTATTAAATGACTCTTTCATGTCAGCCATTCATGAACAAGTCTGGTCTACTTAACAACTCTTTAATGATGAGCCGTTCATGAACAAGTCTGGTCTACTTAATGACTCTTTAATGATGAGCCGTTCATGAACAAGTCTGGTCTACTTAATGACTCTTTAATGATGAGCTGTTCATGAACAAGTCTGGTCTACTTAATGACTCTTTAATGATGAGCCGTTCATGAACAAGTCTGGTCTACTTAATGACTCTTTAATGATGAGCCGTTCATGAACGAGTCTGGTCTACTTAATGACTCTTTCATGATGAGCCGTTCATGAACGAGTCTGGTCTACTAAACGACTCTTTCATGATGAGCCGTTCATGAACGAGTCTGGTCTACTAAACGACTCTTTCATGATGAGCCGTTCATGAATGAGTCTGGTCTACTTAATGACTCTTTAATGATGAGCTGTTCATGAACAAGTCTGGTCTACTTAATGACTCTTTAATGATGAGCCGTTCATGAACGAGTCTGCTCTACAAAAGGATTCTTTCATGTCAGCCATTCACGAACGAGTCTGTTCTGTGCTATTATTATAGCCCTTTGGCAGTGGGATTATCATTATTATAGCCTTTTGGCAGTGAGATTATCATTATTATAGCCCTTTGGCAGTGGGATTATCATTATTATAGCCCTTTGGCAGTGGGATTATCATTATTATAGCCCTTTGACAGTGAGATTATCATTATTATAGCCCTTTGACAGTGAGATTATCATTATGATAGCCCTTTGACAGTGAGATTATCATTATTGTAGCCCTTTGACAGTGAGATTATCATTATTATAGCCCTTTGACAGTGAGATTATCATTATTATAGCCCTTTGACAGTGAGATTATCATTATTATAGCCCTTTGACAGTGAGATTATCATTATTATAGCCCTTTGACAGTGGGATTATCATTATTATAGCCTTTTGGCAGTGAGATTATCATTATTATAGCCTTTTGGCAGTGAGATTATCATTATTGTAGTCTTTTGGCATTGAGATTATTATAGCCCTTTGGCATTGAGATTATCATTATTATAGCCCTTTGGCATTGAGATTATCATTATTATAGCCCTTTGGCAGTGGGATTATCATTATTATAGCCCTTTGACAGTGAGATTATCATTATTATAGCCCTTTGACAGTGAGATTATCATTATTATAGCCCTTTGGCATTGAGATTATCATTATTATAGCCCTTTGGCAGTGGAATTATCATTATTATAGCCCTTTGGCAGTGAGATTATCATTATTATAGCCCTTTGACAGTGAGATTATCATTATTATAGCCCTTTGGCATTGAGATTATCATTATTATAGCCCTTTGGCAGTGGAATTATCATTATTATAGCCCTTTGGCAGTGGGATTATCATTATTATAGCCCTTTGGCAGTGGGATTATCATTATTATAGCCCTTTGGCAGTGAGATTATCATTATTATAGCCCTTTGGCAGTGAGATTATCATTATTATAGCCCTTTGGCATTGGGATTATCATTATTATAGCCCTTTGGCAGTGAGATTATCATTATTATAGCCCTTTGGCAGTGAGATTATCATTATTATAGCCCTTTGACAGTGAGATTATCATTATTATAGCCCTTTGGCATTGAGATTATCATTATTATAGCCCTTTGGCATTGAGATTATCATTATTATAGCCCTTTGGCAGTGAGATTATCATTATTATAGCCCTTTGGCAGTGGGATTATCATTATATTTCATGGTTTTAGTGAGATTATCGTCATTATGTCACCACCTTTCTGCTGCAGGCACTCCTGGATGTCCTTCCTCTCTTCAGCCTGCAGGAGGAGCCACAGTCCGCTCCTCTCTGCTGCTCTCTCCTCCTCCTCCTCCTCCTGCTGTGAAGGCTTCCCCCTCCTTATAAAGGCGTGTGAGGAGCGGCTGGAAGCTGTAGAGTCTCTCCAGCAGCCACAGAAGGATGATGATGATGATGGCTGTGACGATGAAGCTGAGTGGAGCTGATCTCGGGTCAGAGCATCTGAGTTGAAACTGGAAACTTTCAGATGATTTTCAGAGCGCTGGTCTTCTTCATGAACCTGTGAGCAGGTAAAAGAACTTCAGAGGAATTATTTCTGACTGTGGGATTATTTCTGACTGTGGGATTATTTCTGACTGTGGGATTATTTCTGACTATGTAGGATTATTTCTGACTGTGGGATTATTTCTGACTGTGGGGTTATTTCTGACTATGTAGGATTATTTCTGACTGTAGGATTATTTCTGACTGTAGGATTATTTCTGACTGTGGGGTTATTTCTGACTATGTAGGATTATTTCTGACTGTAGGATTATTTCTGACTGTAGGATTATTTCTGACTGTGGGATTATTTCTGACTGTGGGATTATTTCTGACTATGTAGGATTATTTCTGACTGTAGGATTATTTCTGACTGTAGGATTATTTCTGACTGTGGGGTTATTTCTGACTATGTAGGATTATTTCTGACTGTAGGATTATTTCTGACTGTGGGATTATTTCTGACTGTGGGATTATTTCTGACTATGTAGGATTATTTCTGACTGTGGGATTATTTCTGACTATGTAGGATTATTTCTGACTGTGGGATTATTTCTGACTATGTAGGATTATTTCTGACTGTGGGATTATTTCTGACTATGTAGGATTATTTCTGACTGTGGGATTATTTCTGACTATGTAGGATTATTTCTGACTGTAGGATTATTTCTGACTGTAGGATTATTTCTGA
This sequence comes from Cheilinus undulatus, assembly GCF_018320785.1. Lineage (NCBI taxonomy): Eukaryota > Metazoa > Chordata > Actinopteri > Labriformes > Labridae > Cheilinus > Cheilinus undulatus. The sequence goes on from NC_054872.1 coordinate 54,293,647, forward strand.
CTGTGGGATTATTTCTGACTGTGGGATTATTTCTGACTGTGGGATTATTTCTGACTATGTAGGATTATTTCTGACTGTGGGATTATTTCTGACTATGTAGGATTATTTCTGACTGTGGGATTATTTCTGACTATGTAGGATTATTTCTGACTGTGGGATTATTTCTGACTATGTAGGATTATTTCTGACTGTAGGATTATTTCTGACTGTGGGATTATTTCTGACTGTGGGATTATTTCTGACTGTGGGATTATTTCTGACTATGTAGGATTATTTCACCTCTGTTTGATTTGCTTTCCTGCCAATTCAGATCTTTGTTTTCGGCTTCATCCATCCCATCATAGGTTGTTGAACTTGTCAGGCTGGGTGTTCCTCTGACTGATGTGCAGCTTTATGAATGATGATGAATTTTACCTTGACTATTATTCTGACTGGTTGAATGTTGGTGAGTTTGCTGCTCATAAGAAGAAGCATTGTTCTGTTGCTGTCAGTGATTTCTAGTCAGCAGATATTTGACTCGTTGCCTCTAGTCCCTGGATTGTTGGTGTCTGGTTAGATGGACTTGTGTTGAGCTGCAGGCTGAACAGAGCCGTGGAGAACCTCCATCCTTCATCCTTCACTCTCACTGCTTCTGTTTGAACCTTTACCTGCTGCTGTTATACTGAGATCAACGCTTGGCTCTTTAAAGTCTCACTGAGCAAAAGAATCTCCACTTAACATTAGAAAGGGAAGTTTTACCTTCAAATTCTAAAGTCAGCTTTAGTTCACATCAGGAGAGAGCATGTCACATAAATGTCACTGATTCTAGAGCAGTGCTTCTCAACATTTCAGCCTGCAACCCCCAAAATAAAGGGCCAAGGACCGGGGACCCCCACTGTACCTGAAGATGGCTGAACACAGCCATGCACATGTGCAGTGCAGACAGGGCCGCCCATAAGGAGGGTAGAGGGGAGAGCTTTCTGTGGCCCAACCAAACTGGGGGTCAGCAAAATCATGGTCCATAGCAAAGCTAAGCTGTGGAATCTGTATTTTTTTAATTCAACCTGAATCATAACTAGGTCAAAATTGCAATTTCAGCTGAAATTATGTGTGGATGCTGAGAGCTGAACTGTGGAAGAACTGCAGAAAATACCCAAAAGCACAAAAATAGCATAAAATAGCATAAAAATAGCACAAAATGGCATAAAAGTGGCTGAAAATGGCATTCAATAGCTCAAAAAAGGATAAAAATAACTGAAAGTAGCCTAAAAAAGCTAAAAATAGCCTAGAAATAGCTGAAAGCATTCTTAAAATAGCTCAAAATAGCCTAAAAATAGCTCAAAGTAGCCCAAAAATAGCTGAAAATAGCCTAAAAAACACTGGAAGTAGCCTTAAAATAGCTGAAAATAACATAAAAATAGCTGAAAGTAGCATAAAAATAGCTGAAAAATAGCATAAAAATAGCTGAAAGTAGTCTTAGAATAGCATAAAAATAGTTGATTTTGGCCTAAAAGTAGCTGAAAAAGCATAGAAATAGCTGAAAATAGCATAGAATAGCTATATTTAAAAAAATATAAAAGTTAGGAATGAGAAAAGTCATAGCAGTCGGATGATGAAGAAACTGAATTTTTTGAAGTTTAAACGTGACGATACGACAAAAAATGAAGGAGGAGATAGCCGGCGTGGAGGAATAATAATAAAAAAGAAAATGGCCGATGTGAATATCAATAGTGTGGATGCTCAGCATCCCCACTAATTACTCTTTTCAAAGAAACAAATACCTTTTCTATTCATTTATGTAGTGAGTAGACCTCTTAAAAATATAAATCCCCTTTTTTTTAAAAAACATAATTAAAATGGGTTAATGATGGCAAACAAAAAATAGGAGATGAGGTAGTGAAATTGGATTTTAATAGAAGCAGAAATGGGTTAGAAGTGTAAAAAATGGCAAAAAATCATCAAAAAATGGCAAAAAAGGGTTAAAGTGGCAAAAGCAGTCATATCAAATAGTAAAATTGGTTAAAAGGGCATAAAATAGGTAAAGAGAGGTTAAAAATGACAATAATGAGGCAACAGAGCCAGCAATAGGCTGAGAGTGATGAGAATTGAGAAGTGATGAGAAACGGCTGAAAGACAGTGGTCAAAGGGTTTAAAATTTGACAAAAATGGGTTTTGAGTGGCAAAAATTTGCCAAAACTGGTTGGAAAAAAGTAATGAAAATGGGTTAAAATTTGGGAAAATTGGTGTAAAGTGGAGCAAGTTGACAAATATCTGACGGAGTTAACAAACATCTGACAGAGTTGACAAAAATCTGACAGAGTTGACAAAAATCTGACAGAGTTGACAAAAATCTGACAGAGTTGACAAAAATCTGACAGAGTTGACAAAAATCTGACGGAGTTGACAAACATCTGACGGAGTTGACAAACATCTGGCAGAGTTGACAAACATCTGGCAGAGTTGACAAAAATCTGACAGAGTTGACAAAAATCTGACAGAGTTGACAAAAATCTGGCAGAGTTGACAAAAATCTGGCAGAGTTGACAAACATCTGGCAGAGTTGACAAACATCTGGCAGAGTTGACAAACATCTGGCGGAGTTGACAAACATCTGACGGAGTTGACAAACATCTGACGGAGTTGACAAACATCTGACAACGTTGACAAACATCTGACAACGTTGACAAACATCTGACGGAGTTGACAAACATCTGACGGAGTTGACAAACATCTGACGGAGTTGACAAACATCTGACGGAGTTGACAAACATCTGGCGGAGTTGACAAACATCTGGCAGAGTTGACAAACATCTGACGGAGTTGACAAACATCTGACGGAGTTGACAAACATCTGGCGGAGTTGACAAACATCTGGCAGAGTTGACAAACATCTGACGGAGTTGACAAACATCTGACGGAGTTGACAAACATCTGACGGAGTTGACAAACATCTGACAACGTTGACAAACATCTGACAACGTTGACAAACATCTGATATTCTGATCTGATAGTCAGAAATGGCATAAGGAAGAACTGATTAGATTATGGGAGTGATCTGGATCACCGTCTGGATCCAGGAATTTTTTTAAAGGGTTCTGTACTATTGGGAGATAGGGCTGGTGGTGGAGGTCTGCGCTCTCCAAGCACTTTTCTAGTTTTGTAATGTTTTGTAGAGGCTGGATGATGTTTGTGCTCCTGGTCAAATTCCCATGATGCTTGACGTGTCAGGAGGTCATAACGTGAACAAACACCACCAATAATCATTTGCTTTTCAGGTCACTTTATGAGGACATAATGCCACGTTTAGGAGCTTCGTTCTTCTGCAGGAACACTCTCTGATTTACACCAGTAATATCAGCAGAGGGCCTTAGTCTGGCTGTAAACTACAGAGCTATATTTACTGTCAGAAATAAACAGAGGTCTATTAGTGCCAGTGGAATTTAGGGGGTGATGACCCCTCCCTCCTTGGTCCCCTTATGCTAGAAATCCATTGCAAAAGTGCGCTCTTATATGCAGCTATAGATGAAGACAACAACGTGTCTGATTTGGTGCCACCTGAGAGGATGAAGTCTGACAGATGGTCTCTAAAATGCCCTCTGATTTTATCTGAGAGCTCTGTAAGTGGACAAAGATGGACAGCCCAGCCTCAGAATAGACAACATCTGATCAAGAACCCTCTTTAGTGTCCTCTATAAGGACAAACTTTGGCTGATTGTCCTCTGTAGGGATGGGACTCTGATAACTGCAGTACTCAGCTCCATTTAGAGCTGGAAAGTACTAACGTTCTCCTGTTCCCAATCATTCCTAACTGTTATTCTTGGAAGTGCTCAAGGAACCGAGGAAAGTCAGAACTTTCCAGCTCTAAATGGAGCTGAATGCTGCAGTTCCCATCAGAACCATCACTACACTTGACAATAAAGAGATTAGACCAGAGGTTACTAGGGGTGTGTATTGGCAAGAATCTGGCGATACGATACGTATCCCGACACAGTGGTGCCGATATCAATATATTGCAATACTATGACCAGGGGGATATATTGAGATATTTATATATATATTTGTATTTATATGTGTGTGTTGATATATATATATATCCAGTGCTTAACAAATGTATTAGCCCACCCTAACCCTAACCACAGTCAGGTTTCTGCCACAGCTGCCCTAAATTAACAGCATTGGTAATTACCAACATCATTTTGATGTTTCTGCAATGGTTAATACACCAATATGTAGAAGCTCTTTAACCCAAATGATGTTTTTAATGCTAAAATAGAATTATTATTGTTATCCATGAATTTTCAAATCTACTGACTTACAAAAAAACCCTGAAAAAATAGTAAAGCATATTAATATTTATTGATTAATATGTCAGATTATAGTTATTTACTGTCCTTCCTGAACAGAAAAATGAGTTTTAGTGGTTGAATGTTATGCTTGATTCATTTCTGACTTCTCAGAGAAGCCCAGTGAGCCGGCTCAGATTTGGGTGAATTCAGTTTGAAATTCCTCATTCCTGTTCAAAATGGTAAAACATGGAGAGCTGACTGAAAATGAAAGAGTCTGCATTAAAGCACTTTGTGATGCTGAATGGTCTCTGAGACAGAGATGACAGGTGGTCTAATACATTTGTTAAACACTGTACATCTACCACGACAACATTTCAGAGTATGGATGAGGCAGTTAAACTGTTTTCTTTTGTTCTTGACTGAGGATGGCAGAGAGCTTTGAGTGTTAGAACAGTGTGTATATGAAGAGTTGCACCTGGTTAAAAGGTTCTTTAAACAATGAGGCGACAACCGCTGAAACATTCCATCCTCTTCCTTTCAAGATGATGTCATCAGTGCTTATAAAACATTCCATCCTCTTTCTTTGACGATGAGGTCATCAATGCTTATAAAACATTCCATCCTCTTTCTTTGACGATGAGGTCATCAATGCTTATAAAACATTCCATCCTCTTTCTTTGACGATGAGGTCATCAATGCTTATAAAACATTCCATCCTCTTTCTTTGACGATGAGGTCATCAATGCTTATAAAACATTCCATCCTCTTTCCTTGACGGTGATGTCATCAATGCTTATAAAACATTCCGTCCTCTTTCCTTGACGATGAGGTCATCAATGCTTATAAAACATTCCGTCCTCTTTCTTTGACGATGAGGTCATCAATGCTTATAAAACATTCCATCCTCTTTCCTTGACGGTGATGTCATCAATGCTTATAAAACATTCTGTCCTCTTTCTTTGATGATGATGTCGTCAGTGCTTATAAAACATTCCGGCCTCTTTCTTTGATGATGATGTCGTCAGTGCTTATAAAACATTCCATCCTCTTTCCTTGACGATGATGTCATCACAGCTTATAAAATATTCCATCCTCTTTCCTTGACGATGATGTCATCAATGCTTATAAAACATTCCATCCTCTTTCCTTGATGATGATGTCATCAATGCTTATAAAACATTCCATCCTCTTTCCTTGATGATGATGTCATCAATGCTTATAAAACATTCTGTCCTCTTTCCTTGACGATGATGTCATCAATGCTTATAAAACATTCCGTCCTCTTTCTTTGACGATGATGTCATCAGTGCTTATAAAACATTCTGTCCTCTTTCCTTGACAATGATGTCATCAATGCTTATAAAACATTCCATCCTCTTTCTTTGATGATGATGTCATCAGTGCTTATAAAACATTTTGTCCTCTTTCTTTGACGATGATGTCATCAATGCTTATAAAACATTTCGTCCTCTTTCTTTGACGATGATGTCATCAATGCTTATAAAACATTCCATCCTCTTTCTTTGACGATGATGTCATCAGTGCTTATAAAACATTCCGTCCTCTTTCTTTGACGATGATGTCATCAATGCTTACAAAACATTCCATCCTCTTTCTTTGACGATGATGTCATCAATGCTTATAAAACATTCCATCCTCTTTCTTTGATGATGATGTCATCAGTGCTTATAAAACATTCCGTCCTCTTTCTTTGACGATGATGTCATCAATGCTTACAAAACATTCCATCCTCTTTCTTTGACGATGATGTCATCAATGCTTATAAAACATTCCATCCTCTTTCTTTGATGATGATGTCATCAGTGCTTATAAAACATTCCATCCTCTTTCTTTGACGATGATGTCATCAATGCTTATAAAACATTCCATCCTCTTTCTTTGATGATGATGTCATCAGTGCTTATAAAACATTCCATCCTCTTTCCTTGACGATGATGTCATCAATGCTTATAAAACATTCCATCCTCTTTCCTTGATGATGATGTCATCAATGCTTATAAAACATTCCATCCTCTTTCCTTGATGATGATGTCATCAATGCTTATAAAACATTCTGTCCTCTTTCCTTGACGATGATGTCATCAATGCTTATAAAACATTCCGTCCTCTTTCTTTGACGATGATGTCATCAGTGCTTATAAAACATTCTGTCCTCTTTCCTTGACAATGATGTCATCAATGCTTATAAAACATTCCATCCTCTTTCTTTGATGATGATGTCATCAGTGCTTATAAAACATTTTGTCCTCTTTCTTTGACGATGATGTCATCAATGCTTATAAAACATTTCGTCCTCTTTCTTTGACGATGATGTCATCAATGCTTATAAAACATTCCATCCTCTTTCTTTGACGATGATGTCATCAGTGCTTATAAAACATTCCGTCCTCTTTCTTTGACGATGATGTCATCAATGCTTACAAAACATTCCATCCTCTTTCTTTGACGATGATGTCATCAATGCTTATAAAACATTCCATCCTCTTTCTTTGATGATGATGTCATCAGTGCTTATAAAACATTCCGTCCTCTTTCTTTGACGATGATGTCAGCAGTGGTTTTGGCCTTGGAACTCTCCCATGATGCCATTGTTGCCCAGTCTCTTTCTTGTATCATGAACTCTGACCTTAACTGAGTCAGTGAGACCTGCAGGTCTGTAGGTGTTGTTCTGGGTTCTTCTGGGACCTCCTGGATGAGTAGTCCATGTTCTCTTGGAGTCTGACTGGTTTTCTGAGTTTGAGTAGAAAATTTAAGAGATGAATTTCAGTAATAAACCTCTCAGGAGGACGAGGATATGTAAAAACTGGTGTGTGACAGCCAGATAAAAATATGAAGGAGAGATGAACCTGCAGATCTTGACTCAGATTAACACCCTGACACTGGTAACCCCAGTCATGCCTCTTAAATGAAGTTTCAAGTGTTGGCTTTTTTGACTGGAAATGAAGCTGCTGTGTAGAGATAAGGAAGAAGATGAACTTTAAAGTCAGAGTCTAAAGTCCTCTCCGCTGTATCTTTACCCCGTAAATTTGTGTTGTAGCGGCAGCAGCCAGGGACCAGGTCTCATTTATATGATGGTCTCAGGTCTACAGTCGTCATGGGGAAAACCTCTGCCTCTGAAGATATTTTAATCTTTTAAAGCTCACAATATATTCCATAGTCTGTTTTTGAAGATAATATCAACTTTTAATTTTAATGGAACATTCCATCCTCTACCTCCAGGGATGTATCATCCTTTAAAGGACAACCTCATCTTCAAGGGCAGGGCTGGAACCTTTCATAGGCTTTAAAGGACAACCTCATCTTCAAGGGCAGGGCTGGAACCTTCCATAGGCTTTAAAGGACAACCTCGTCTTCAAGGGCAAGGCTGGAACTTTCCATAGGCTTTAAAGGACAACCTAATCTTCAAGGGTAAGGCTGGAACCTTCTATAGGCTCTAAAGGACAACCTCATCTTTAAGGGCAGGGCTGGAACCTTCCATAGGCTTTAAAGGACAACCTCGTCTTCAAGGGCAAGGCTGGAACCTTCCATAGGCTTTAAAGGACAACCTCGTCTTCAAGGGCAAGGCTGGAACCTTCCATAGGCTTTAAATGACAACCTCATCTTCAAGGGCAAGGCTGGAACCTTCCATAGGCTTTAAAGGACAACCTCATCTTCAAGGGCAAGGCTGGAACCTTCCATAGGCTTTAAAGGACAACCTCATCTTCAAGGGTAAGGCTTGAACTTTCCAAAGGCTTTAAAGGACAACCTCATCTTTAAGGGCAAGGCAGGAACCTTCCATAGGCTTTAAAGGACAACCTCGTCTTCAAGGGCAGGGCTGGAACCTTCCATAAGCTTTAAAGGACAACCTCATCTTCAAGAGCAAGGCTGGAACTTTCGATAGGCTCTAAAGGACAACCTCATTTTTAAGGGCAGGGCTGGAACCTTCCATAGGCTTTAAGGGGCAACATCATCTTCGAGGGCAAGGCTGGAACCTTCCATAGGCTTGAAAGGACAACCTCGTCTTCAAGGGCAAGGCTGGAACCTTCCATAGGCTTTAAAGGACAACCTCGTCTTCAAGGGCAAGGCAGGAACCTTCCATAGGCTTTAAAGGACAACCTCATCTTCAAGGGCAAGGCTGGAACCTTCCATAGGCTTGCGTGTCAGGACGTCCATGTTTGTGGGCTTCTTCCAACCTGAACCAGCACCCCCAGTTCATAAGTTTGACACGGATTAAGAACCTGAGTGTTCAGGATTGTCTCAGTGTTTCTCCCTTTCTGCATTTCTCTCTTTTTGATTTTTCCTTCTTCTTTCTTCCCGCATCTCCCCATGTAATGATACGTGAATGAAGGTGAAGTTTTTTGGTGATTTGGGTCAGATGGTGACAGCGTGAACCCTTTGTTGGTGTGATCCTTGTGGCTAAACGCCGCTCTCATCCCCCATAAACCCGTGAACAGCCTCTCCTCTCTCTCTCCCCTCAGAGAGCAGGATTCTGATTGCTGTTGTTGTTTCTACACAAACATTTTGTTTGTTCTGCTGCTGAGCAGTAACAGGCATCGTTACCCAGAAACCAGCGCTGACGGCGAGCGGAGCGTCTGAATGACATGAATTATTTACTCTGTTGTAGAGCTGCAGCTGCACGGGATCCGTGTGATGTGATTTTCATGAGCAGCTCTTTAATCTGCTGTTGGATGTCAGTGTGTAGCCAGCCTCAGCTGCTGCGAGGATTCATCTACCGCTTGACTGAGCCGCTGAAAGCTGCTGAAGCTCCGTGAAACGCTGCAAGCAGGCCTCCCAGCATCCACCTGCTGAGTTCACTCCTCCAATCACAGCCAAGAATCACTCCAGCAGGCCTCCTCACAGGCTAGCAAAGACTGGACAGGAACTTCAGAGCAAAAGGAATCTCACTTCCTGTAAAAGTCATCATTATGACTGCAGCATGTCTGCAGCTCTTACTGCTGCTACAGCAGAACAGCCTTTCTGGACTCCAGTGTCCCAGCACCCAGACCCCCTAAAAAACTCCACGATTCAGCCGAACTGTGAGGACACACGCTAGATGACCTTCCATCCTCCTCCTGGGGGGCAAGTCAGGATTATGCAGAGGGAAACTCGACCAAACCTCCACGTTCTAGTGGTTTCTGTGTATGCCCAACCTTCAAAGTGTGAAAATACAACAACCAGGTCTGGTTTGGACCAGTCCAGTTTGACTCAGCCCGGCTTGGTCAAGTCTGGTTTGGTCCAGTCTGGTTTGGTTTAGTCTGGTTTGGTTCAGCCCAGTTTGGTCCAGTCTGGTTTGGTCCAGTCCAGTTTGGTTCAGCTCAGTTTGGTTCAGTCCAGGTTAGTCCAGTCCAGTTTGGTTCAGTCCAGTTTGGCTCAGACTGGTTTGGTCGAGTCCAGTTTGGTTCAGTCCAGTTTGGCTCAGACTGGTTTGGTCCAGTCCAGTTTGGTTCAGTCCAGTTTGGTTAAGTCCAGTTCGGTTCTGTCCAGTTTGGTTCAGTCTGGTTTGGTTCAGTCTGGTTTGGTTCAGTCTGGTTTGGTTCAGTCCAGTTCGGTTAAGTCCAGTTTGGTTCAGTCTGGTTTGGTTCAGTCCAGTTCGGTTCTGTCCAGTTTGGTTCAGTCTGGTTCGGTTCAGTCCAGTTTGGTTCAGTCCAGTTTGATTCAGTCTGGTTTGGTTCAGTCCAGTTTGGTTCAGTCCAGTTTGGTTCAGTCCAGTTCGGTTCAGTCCAGTTTGGTTCAGTCTGGTTCGGTTCAGTCCAGTTTGGTTAAGTCTGGTTTGGTTCAGTATAGTTTGGTCCAGTGCAATTCGGATCACTCCAGTTTGGTCCAGTCTGGTTTGGATCAGTCCAGTTTGGTCCAGTCCAGTTTGGTTCAGTCCAGTTTGGCTCAGACTGGTTTGGTCCAGTCCAGTTTGGTTCAGTCCAGTTTGATTCAGTCTGGTTTGGTTCAGCCCAGTTTGGTTCAGTCTGGTTGGATCCAGTCCAGTTCAGTTCAGTCCAGTTTGGTTCAGTCCGGTTTGGTTCAGTCTGGTTTGGTCCAGTGCAATTCGGATCACTCCAGTTTGGTCCAGTCCAGTTTGGTTCAGTCTGGTTTGGATCAGTCCAGTTTGGTTCAGTCCAGTTTGGCTCAGACTGGTTTGGTTCAGTCCAGTTCGGTTCAGTCCAGTTCGGTTCAGTCTGGTTTGGTTCAGTCCAGTTTGGTTCAGTCCAGTTTGATTCAGTCCAGTTTGGTTCAGTCCAGTTTGGTTCAGTCCAGTTTGGTTCAGACCAGTTCGGTTCTGTCCAGTTTGGTTCAGTCTGGTTCGGTTCAGTCCAGTTTGGTTCAGTCTGGTTTGGTTCAGTATGGTTTGGTCCAGTGCAATTCGGATCACTCCAGTTTGGTCCAGTCTGGTTTGGATCAGTCCAGTTTGGTCCAGTCTGGTTTGGTTCAGTCCAGTTTGGTTAAGTCCAGTTCGGTTCTGTCCAGTTTGGTTCAGTCTGGTTTGGTTCAGTCCAGTTTGGTTAAGTCCAGTTCGGTTCTGTCCAGTTTGGTTCAGTCTGGTTTGGTTCAGTCCAGTTCGGTTCTGTCCAGTTTGGTTCAGTCTGGTTCGGTTCAGTCCAGTTTGGTTCAGTCCAGTTTGATTCAGTCTGGTTTGGTTCAGTCCAGTTTGGTTCAGTCCAGTTTGGTTCAGTCCAGTTCGGTTCAGTCCAGTTTGGTTCAGTCCAGTTCGGTTCAGTCCAGTTTGGTTCAGTCTGGTTCGGTTCAGTCCAGTTTGGTCCAGTCTGGTTTGGATCAGTCCAGTTTGGTCCAGTCCGGTTTGGTTCAGTCCAGTTTGGCTCAGACTGGTTTGGTCCAGTCCAGTTTGGTTCAGTCCAGTTTGATTCAGTCTGGTTTGGTTCAGCCCAGTTTGGTTCAGTCTGGTTGGATCCAGTCCAGTTCGGTTCAGTCCAGTTTGGTTCAGTCCGGTTTGGTTCAGTCTGGTTTGGTCCAGTGCAATTCGGATCACTCCAGTTTGGTCCAGTCCAGTTTGGTTCAGTCTGGTTTGGATCAGTCCAGTTTGGTTCAGTCCAGTTTGGCTCAGACTGGTTTGGTTCAGTCCAGTTCGGTTCAGTCCAGTTCGGTTCAGTCTGGTTTGGTTCAGTCCAGTTTGGTTCAGTCCAGTTTGATTCAGTCTGGTTTGGTTCAGTCCAGTTTGGTTCAGTCCAGTTTGGTTCAGACCAGTTCGGTTCTGTCCAGTTTGGTTCAGTCTGGTTCGGTTCAGTCCAGTTTGGTTCAGTCTGGTTTGGTTCAGTATGGTTTGGTCCAGTGCAATTCGGATCACTCCAGTTTGGTCCAGTCTGGTTTGGATCCGTCCAGTTTGGTCCAGTCTGGTTTGGTTCAGTCCAGTTTGGTTCAGTCCAGTTTGGTTCAGTCTGGTTTGGTTCAGTCCGGTTTGGTTCAGTCCAGTTTGGTTCAGTCCAGTTCGGTTCTGTCCAGTTTGGTTCAGTCTGGTTCGGTTCAGTCCAGTTTGGTTCAGTCTGGTTTGGTTCAGTATGATTTGGTCCAGTGCAATTCGGATCACTCCAGTTTGGTCCAGTCTGGTTTGGATCAGTCCAGTTTGGTTCAGTCCAGTTTGGCTCAGACTGGTTTGGTCCAGTCCAGTTTGGTTCAGTCCAGTTTGATTCAGTCTGGTTTGGTTCAGCCCAGTTTGGTTCAGTCTGGTTGGATCCAGTCCAGTTCGATTCAGTCCAGTTTGGCTCAGACTGGTTTGGTCCAGTCCAGTTTGGTTCAGTCTGGTTTGGTTCAGTCCAGTTTGGTTCAGTCCTAGTTTTAGTCCATAAAAACTTTAGTCATTTTGATGAAAACTAAACTACTTTAAGTCAGATTAAGTGGTCACAGATCTAGTTTTGGTGAGTCTTAGTCCAATCTTTCACATGAAAATCTTATCTTAAAATTGAATTTTAAATTCTTATTTTGATATACACCATAAAGTGAAGTTCATCGTGGTTCCTCTCTTTCATTTTAAATGTCGTCAGGAAGGTGGGAATGTTCTAGCGCTTGTTCCACTCTACTCTCCATCTCCAACTCTTTAAAAGGTCTCTGAGCTGTCGGTGGTTTAGAGCTCCAGAGATGTGGACCACAAAAACAAACATTTGATTATCACAGCTGTTTACCATGGAGGTCAGTGATTCAAGACTGGAACCACCATCAGTGCAGCTCTTTAGACTCAGCTAGTCCACCATCCAACATCAGTCATCCATCCAACATAACTCCATCATCCAACATCACTCCATCATCCAACATCACTCTATCATCCAACATCACTCCACCATCCAACATCACTCCAGCATCCAACATCACTCCACCATCCAACATCACTCCACCATCCAACATCACTCCATCATCCAACATCACTCTATCATCCAACATCACTCCACCATCCGACATCACTCCACCATCCGACATCACTCCACCATCCGACATCACTCCACCATCCAACATAACTCCACCATCCAACATCACTCCACCATCCAACATCACTCCACCATCCAACATCACTCCACCATCTAACATCACTCCACCATCCAACATCACTCCAGCATCCAACATCACTCCAGCATCCAACATCACTCCATCATCCAACATCACTCCAGCATCCAACATCACTCCACCATCCAACATCACTCCACCATCCAACATCACTCCACCATCCAACATCACTCCATCATCCAACATCAGTCCACCATCCAACATAACTCCATCATCCAACATCAGTCCACCATCCAACATCACTCTATCATCCAACATCACTCCACCATCCAACATCATTCCATCATCCAACATCACTCCACCATCCAACATCACTCCACCGTCCAACATCACTCCACCGTTGAACATAACTCCATCATCCAACATCACTCCACCGTTGAACATAACTCCATCATCCAACATCAGTCCACCATCCAACATCAGTCCACCATCCAACATAACTCCATCGTCCAACATCACTCCACCGTCCAACATCACTCCACCGTCCAACATAACTCCATCGTCCAACATCACTCCACCATCCAACATCACTCCATCATCCAACATCACTCCACCATCCAACATCACTCCACCATCCAACATCACTCCACCATCCAACATAACTCCACCATCCAACATAACTCCAGCATCCAACATAACTCCAGCATCCAACATCAGTCCAACATCCAACATCACTCTATCATCCAACATCACTCCACCATCCAACATCACTCCATCATCCAACATCACTCCACCATCCAACATCACTCCACCATCCAACATCACTAAACCGTCCAACATCACTCCACCGTCCAACATAACTCCAGTATCCAACATCACTCCACCATCTTACATCACTCCATCATCCAACATCAGTCCTACATCCAACATAACTCCATCATCCAACATCAGTCCACCATCCAACATCACTCCATCATCCAACATCACTCCACCATCCAACATCACTCCATCATCCAACATCACTCCACCATCCAACATCACTCCAGCATCCAACATCACTCCACCATCCAACATCACTCCAGCATCCAACATAACTCCAGCATCCAACATAACTCCAGCATCCAACATCAGTCCCCCATCCAACATAACTCCAGCATCCAACATTACTCTATCATCCAACATCACTCCACCATCCAACATCACTCCATCATCCAACATCACTCCACCATCCAACATCACTCCATCATCCAACATCACTCCACCATCCAACATCACTCCATCATCCAACATCACTCCACCATCCATTACTCCACGGTCCAACATCACTCCACCGTCCAACATCACTCCACCGTCCAACATCACTCCACCGTCCAACATCACTCCACCGTCCAACATCACTAAACCGTCCAACATCACTCCACCGTCCAACATAACTCCAGTATCCAACATCACTCCACCATCTTACATCACTCCATCATCCAACATCAGTCCTACATCCAACATAACTCCATCATCCAACATCAGTCCACCATCCAACATCACTCTATCATCCAACATCACTCCACCGTCCAACATCACTCCATCATCCAACATCACTCCACCATCCAACATCACTCCAGCATCCAACATCACTCCACCATCCAACATCACTCCAGCATCCAACATCACTCCAGCATCCAACATAACTCCAGCATCCAACATCAGTCCACCATCCAACATAACTCCAGCATCCAACATCACTCCACCATCCAACATCACTCCATCATCCAACATCACTCCACCATCCAACATCACTCCATCATCCAACATCACTCCACCATCCAACATCACTCCATCATCCAACATCACTCCACCATCCAACATCACTCCACCATCCGCATTAACTCCACCATCCAACATCACTCCACGTCCAACATCACTCCACCGTCCAACATCACTCCACCATCCAACATCACTCCACCATCCAACATCACTCCATCATCCAACATCACTCCACCATCCAACATCACTCCATCATCCAACATCACTCCACCATCCAACATCACTCCACCATCCGCATTAACTCCACCATCCAACATCACTCCACCGTCCAACATCACTCCACCGTCCAACATCACTCCACCATCCAACATCACTCCACCATCCAACATCACTCCACCATCCAACATCGGTCCACCATGGCTGATGTTGCAGATGTTATTTCCTGTTCTCCTGGAGGATCAGCTGATTTACAGACTTTTTTCACATTTCGAGGCTTCTTACCTGGTGGGTTTGGCCTCAACATTTGTTGCAGAGCCGTTGTAAACAGTATGAAACACATCTCTGTGCCTACCAAACATTTTGGTGCCTCTTTGTGTCACGTTCTCTGCTGTCTGAAGTCATAATCAGATGTTTTTTGTGAAATACACTAAATAGACAAGTATTCAAATTGAACAGGTTGTATTCAAATCCATGTACTTTAGAACGGCATTTCTCTTCTCAGCAGGGTTCATTCAGCGTAGAGATAATGATTCTTGTACTAAGATTTAACCTCCACAGCTCTAACCTTCTCTTCTCCGTCTCTACATCCTGTAACTGGATCTGCAGTGGTGGAGGATATTTTTACTGGATCAGATCCGTAACTTCCTCCTCTGGAGTACATTACTGATACCACAGCCGAGCTCTGACAACGTGGGGAGGGAGGGGGGCTAATTCGATGAACGGCAAGCTGCAGACGGGATAATGGAGGGAGGAGTGATGGAGGCTGGAGGTGGAGATGTGATTGTTTCTTCCTGAGGCAGCAGAAATGTTTTCTGGGTGACATTTTTATCAGAGACGAGGCGACGATGAGGCTGATGGAGTCACGCTCCATTCTTGAGAAATGTGTCTAACTGAAGTTTACACCCACAGGAAGTGGTTTAATGGGAGGAGTTAAAGATCTCAACAGGTAAAGTTAACAGACAGTATACTGAGATGTATGGAAAGCCATTTCAGCATTTTATTTATTTTATTTTATTCAACCTTTATTTAACCAGATTAAAAAAAAAATCAAAAAAATGAGAAATCTCTTTCACAAGGGTGACCTGGCCAAGAGGTCAGCAGCACACGTCATAATAAATAATACATATTCAAGAGACAGATAATACACAATAAGTCAACACAACAATAATAAGAATTGGAGCTAGATCACATTTTAAAGTGCAAGAATATAACAATTTATTTGACATTGGCGATATCAACCATTGTGAAGCTCTACTAGAACTCAGTTTTGCAGAGCTAATACTCAACAAGGCCTCACTAGTAGAGCACAGAGTGTTTCAGGAGGTGGAGCTTTAGTCTATAGAGGAGGAGGCTGGGGTGGAGGAGGTGGAGCTTTAGTCTATAAAGGAGGAGGCTGGGGTGGAGGAGGTGGAGCTTTAGTCTATAGAGGAGGAGGCTGGGGTGGAGGAGGTGGAGCTTTAGTCTATAAAGGAGGAGGCTGGGGTGGAGGAGGTGGAGCTTTAGTCTATAAAGGAGGAGGCTGGGGTGGAGGAGGTGGAGCTTTAGTCTATAAAGGAGGAGGCTGGGGTGGAGGAGGTGGAGCTTTAGTCTCTAAAGGAGGAGGCTGGGGTAGAGGAGCTAGTCCTCAGCTGATCTTTCCTGGGCGTATGACTACCATGTCCTGCATGAACTAACTTCATTAGTGTAGTACTAGTAAGGCCAAAAACAATGACCAGTACCACTGGTTGGCAAAAAAAAAAGCCCACCAATTAACTTCTCTAGGTTTTTTTTGCTCTAGCAGTAGTGTTAGTTGGGCTGAAAATGCTAACTGGTGCTAATAAGACTAGAACATTCTACTCCTGCTGTGGGTGGACATCTCTACATCTGCTAGTAGTACTAGAAGACATTTTTATCCTCACTAGTACTACCAGTAACACCTTCTGCATAACTAGTAAGGCTAAGTCGTGTGCTTGTGAAAAATAGAGTATATCGCCAAAAGTATTGAGTCACCCATCCTAATAATGTAAATCAGGTGTTCCAGTCACTTCCATGTCCACAGGTGTATAAAATCATCACCTAGGCATGCAGACTGTTTCTACAAACATTAGTGAAAGAATGGCTCGCTCTCAGGAGCTCAGTGAATTCCAGCGTGGTACTGTGATAGGATGCCACCTGTGCAACAAGTCCAGTGGTGAAATTTCCTGGCTCTTAAATATTCTACAGTCAGCTGTCAGTGGTATTAGAACAAAGTGGAAGCCACTGGGAACCACAGCAATTCAGCCACCAAGTGGTAGGCCACGTAAAATGATGGAGCGGGGTCAGAGGATGCTGAGGTCATAGTGCACAGAGGTGGCCAACTGTCTGCAGAGTCAATGGCTACAGACCTCCAAACTTCATGTGGCCTTCAGATTAGCTCATGAACAGTGGTAGAGAGCTTCATGAATGGGTTTCCATGGTAACAGCTGCATCCAAGCCATACATCATCAAGGTCAATGCAAAGTGGGGGATGCAGTGGTGTAAAGCACGCCGCCACTGGACTCAAGAGCAGTGGAGACGCCTTCTCTGGAGTGACCAATCACGCTTCTCCATCTGGCAGTCTGATGGACCAGTCTGGGTTTGGTGGTTGCCAGGAGAACGGTACTTGTCTGACTGCATTGTGCCAAGTGTAAAGTTTGGTGGAGGGGGGATTATGGTGTGGGCTTGTTCTTCAGGAGCTGGGCTTGGCCCCTTAGTTCCAGTCAAAGGAACTCTGAATGCTTCAGCAGACCAAGAGATTCTGGACAATTCCATGCTCCCAACTTTGTGGGAACAGTTTGGGGATGGCCCCTTCCTGTTCCAACATGACTGTGCACCAGTGCACAAAGCAAGGTCCATAAAGACATGGATGTGAGAGTTTGGTGTGGATCAACCTGACTGGCCTGCACAGAGTCCTGACCTCAACCCCATAGAACACCTTTGGGATGAATTAGAGCGGAGACTGAGAGCCAGGCCTTCTGGTCCAACATCAGTGTGTGACCTCACTAATGTGCTTCTGGAAGAATGGTCAAAAATTCCCATAAACACACTCCTAAACCTTGTGGAAAGCCTTCCCAGAAGAGTTGAAGCTGTTCTAGCTGCAAAGGGTGGACCCACGTCAGATTAAACCCTCTGGATTAAGAATGGGATGGCACTGAAGTTCATATGAGAGTCAAGGCAGGTGAGTGAATACTTTTGGCAAAATAGTGTATCACCAACTACAAATCAATGCTTATAAGTTCTCTGTGTGTTAAAGAGATAAACCAGAATGCATGGACATCATTATAGACATTATGAGGAAATGATTCCACTCAGATTCAACTGAAATAATCTGATTCTTCTGAGCTTTGTGGCATTTAAAGAACATCATGAATAAAGTGGGACCGGGCTAAAATAATCAGTTCTTTTTATTTAATTATGGCTGGTTGAGCAGACATGTTGGGGCCAATGTTAAATCCATCCTGAGCTGACAGGAACATTTCCACTTCATTATAAAATGTAAATCAGATGTGAGACCATCTCGTCCACTCTGAGGATGGATTAAACCACTGAAAGATTTAATTAAGATTCTTTCTTTCTTTCTTTCTTTATTTAGAAGTAAAAACAGTCTGATGTGCTCCTGCAGCATGTCCACTCTGTGTAGCGTTAGGTTGCCTACGCTAGGTTGCCTGATCTTTCCTCTTCCTCTCCCACCATGCTGGCTGTGTTAGTGCATATGGGCTCATTTATGTTTTACATTACATTTTTGAATTCAAATTTCAGTTGCTCTAACAGGTCAGAGGAACACTGAGAAACAAATTTACCACCCTTTAAAGCCACTAAAGACAAAAACGTCCACTTCCAAAAAAACTGCTATAAAAACTTCACAGATTCATATTTTTTCTGCTTTTTTGCATAAATCTCTTAAACAACTTCAGCTGTGCTCAAAACTACCAAACATTCAATCATTGAGGATTTTAACCCTTTAAACGGCAGTTTGATTACTTGATTACTTTGACTACTCTATAACAGTGTAACCCGGTGTGTACATGGCAGCCCGTATGCGTACTGATGGGTATGTCACTATTATGATGTCTATGTTGTGCTTTAAACGCACTTGTGACATCATGGTGTTTGACTCGGTGTTTCTGAATTACTGATCAAAATTTTCCTGTACAGCTCTTTGGTACAAACTCTGTTTTGAAAGTGCTCTATAAATAAAGTTGACTTTGACTTATAGTCAGTGTTGTTTTTATGAAATAAAGTGAAAAACTGTGAAATCTTCCTTTAACCAAATGTTGGATGTCTGGGGTGTTATTTCTAAACCCAGCTCAGACATGTCCATGATTAGACAACATATTGACTCTGATGCATTTTTAGTTTTTGTGTAGCATCAGATTTAAAATTTACTACCCTTTAGAGTCATTAAGGACAAAAACGTCCCATTGACTCCCATTCAAACCACAGTTTTGATCTTTAAGTAATCAAAGTGGAATTTAAAGGGTTAAAATCCTCAAAATGATTTAATGTTTGGTAGTTTTGAACACAACTGAAGTCGTCTAAGAGATTTATGACAAAAAAAAAAAAAAAAATTAGTCTGTTAAGTTTTTATATCAGTTTTTTGGAAGTGGACATTTTTGTCCTTAATGGCTTTAAAAGTAGTAAATGAAAGAGATGCCTGAGGCTTCAAATGAAAATAACTTTTCTTAAAAACATTTAAAATGGGTGCAAAATTGCTTTAATTAGTTGATAATGGCAAACATGTTGTGGAAAAGGTGTTGAAATTGGATTTTTAAAGAACATAAATGGGTTAAAAGTGGCAAAAATTATATAAAAGTGGTAAAAAATAACCAAAAATAGATGAAATTGGCAAAAATGTGATAAAAGGGGATTAAAAGTGGCTGAAATGGCCTTAAAGTGAAAAAAAAAAAATTGGGGGAAATAAGATGGACTGGGATGAGAAATTGATATACTAGTAAACTGGCAAAAATGGGATAAATGTGGTCAAAATGGGCAAAAAGAGGTGCAAAAAGTGGTTAATAGTTGGCAATAATGAGGCAACAATGGACATAAAGTGGCAAGAATTGGTTTAGAAGTGACAAACAGGCAGAAAAGGTGGTTAGAGGGTATAAAATCAACACAAATGGGTCTTAAGTGGCAAAAATGCAAAATTTGTGTCAAAAGTGATGAAAAAGCAGACCGACTTATGAACCAAAGGCAGGAAGTGGCATAAACTGTAATGATATACGGATTAATATGTGATTTAATACACTCAAATACATGTTGGTACCTCACTTTGCGTCTGTGTAACCATAGCAACACGTCGTAGTCCGTGCTTATTTATCCGTCTCATTTAAAGAACGACATGTTGGACAGCTCACGCCTCGCTGACTGCTCCTCAATGCAAGAGCAGAAACCACAAGACAGCCTGAATTCTGTGTTTTTTCATTGTTTATGTGGAAAAAAAACTGGCGGAAGGAGTTTCCTCTTCTTCTACGCCTTCTTTTCTTCTTGGTCGCCGTTTGTTTGTGGCAACAGCGCCCCTAGTGGGCAGAGGTTGTAGGTGTTCAGACGGTTTGGTCTGCTTGACCAAAGGGAGCAGTGTGAATGTGAACCAAACCAAAGGAAAGTGCAGCAATGCTGCCGTTTCTGTTCCAAAACAGACCGAGTCCCCGGGCTATCTGGTGTGAACACGACCTTAAATTACTCCTAAAACTCATTTTTATAGACTTGCTTTTATGTGCTGTTGTCTTCTTCTTCTTTGGTTTTTATCGTCTCACAGATCCTTACCTATTTTAGTTTCTCATCTTACTTCATTTCCTCTTAATCTCACCCTTACTCCCTGTTAACCTCATTTTATTTCCTCCCCCTTGGCTGTTTTTAATCGTCTTCCTCACTTTATTGCTTTTATGTCTTTATGCTTATGCTTCCCTTTTGTTTACCTCTGTTATAATATTTATCACTTTTACTCCTTTAACAGTTTTTACAGTTTTACAGTTTTTACTCCTTTTATCTTGCTTTACTGTCTGTTCTTGCGCTCTTTATTTACATTTAACCGCTTTTTCTCATTTATTTCCTGTTTTGTTTTTACTCCTCTTTGTTTCTCTTTTAATTTCTCAGGTTTTGATTTGAGTCCTCTTTGTCTCATCCTGTGTAGCTGGGTTCCTATCGTTTTATGGTAGTTGATGTCTGTCTCGCCTGCATCCTGATAGATGTTTGGTGGTGGTTTCATGTCTACACTCTGGTTGATGTCTGATGTCTTAGTGTAGTATGGTTTCATGCCTACACTCTGGTTGATGTCTGATGTCTTAGTGTAGTATGGTTTCATGCCTACACTCTGGTTGATGTCTGATGTCTTAGTGTAGTATGGTTTCATGCCTACACTCTGGTTGATGTCTGATGTCTTAGTGTAGTATGGTTTCATGTCTACACTCTGGTTGATGTCTGATGTCTTAGTGTAGTATGGTTTCATGTCTACACTCTGGTTGATGTCTGATGTCTTAGTGTAGTATGGTTTCATGTCTACACTCTGGTTGATGTCTGATGTCTTAGTGTAGTATGGTTTCATGCCTACACTCTGGTTGATGTCTGATGTCTTAGTGTAGTATGGTTTCATGTCTACACTCTGGTTGATGTCTGATGTCTTAGTGTAGTATGGTTTCATGCCTACACTCTGGTTGATGTCTGATGTCTTAGTGTAGTATGGTTTCATGCCTACACTCTGGTTGATGTCTGATGTCTTAGTGTAGTATGGTTTCATGTCTACACTCTGGTTGATGTCTGATGTCTTAGTGTAGTATGGTTTCATGTCTACACTCTGGTTAATGTCTCTGATGTCTTAGTGTAGTATGGTTTCATGCCTACACTCTGGTTAATGTCTCTGATGTCTTAGTGTAGTATGGTTTCATGCCTACACTCTGGTTAATGTCTCTGATGCCTTAGTGTAGTATGGTTTCATGTCTACACTCTGGTTGATGTCTGTGATGTCTTAGTGTAGTATGGTTTCATGCCTACACTCTGGTTGATGTCTGTGATGTCTTAGTGTAGTATGGTTTCATGCCTACACTCTGGTTGATGTCTGTGATGTCTTAGTGTAGTATGGTTTCATGCCTACACTCTGGTTGATGTCTGTGATGTCTTAGTGTAGTATGGTTTCATGCCTACACTCTGGTTGATGTCTCTGATGTCTTAGTGTAGTATGGTTTCATGCCTACACTCTGGTTGATGTCTGATGTCTTAGTGTAGTATGGTTTCATGCCTACACTCTGGTTGATGTCTGATGTCTTAGTGTAGTATGGTTTCATGCCTACACTCTGGTTGATGTCTGATGTCTTAGTGTAGTATGGTTTCATGTCTACACTCTGGTTGATGTCTGATGTCTTAGTGTAGTATGGTTTCATGTCTACACTCTGGTTAATGTCTCTGATGTCTTAGTGTAGTACGGTTTCATGCCTACACTCTGGTTGATGTCTCTGATGTCTTAGTGTAGTATGGTTTCATGCCTACACTCTGGTTGATGTCTCTGATGTCTTAGTGTAGTACGGTTTCATGCCTACACTCTGGTTGATGTCTGATGTCTTAGTGTAGTATGGTTTCATGCCTACACTCTGGTTGATGTCTCTGATGTCTTAGTGTAGTATGGTTTCATGCCTACACTCTGGTTGATGTCTGTGATGTCTGTGATGTAGTATGGTTTCATGCCTACACTCTGGTTGATGTCTGTGATGTCTTAGTGTAGTATGGTTTCATGTCTACACTCTGGTTGATGTCTGTGATGTCTTAGTGTAGTATGGTTTCATGTCTACACTCTGGTTGATGTCTGTGATGTCTTAGTGTAGTATGGTTTCATGTCTACACTCTGGTTGATGTCTGTGATGTCTTAGTGTAGTATGGTTTCATGCCTACACTCTGGTTGATGTCTCTGATGTCTGTGATGTAGTATGGTTTCATGCCTACACTCTGGTTGATGTCTGTGATGTCTTAGTGTAGTATGGTTTCATGTCTACACTCTGGTTGATGTCTGTGATGCCTTTGTGTCAAAAGTGATGAAAAAGCAGACCGACTTATGAACCAAAGGCAGGAAGTGGCATAAACTGTAATGATATACGGATTAATATGTGATTTAATACACTCAAATACATGTTGGTACCTCACTTTGCGTCTGTGTAACCATAGCAACACGTCGTAGTCCGTGCTTATTTATCCGTCTCATTTAAAGAACGACATGTTGGACAGCTCACGCCTCGCTGACTGCTCCTCAATGCAAGAGCAGAAACCACAAGACAGCCTGAATTCTGTGTTTTTTCATTGTTTATGTGGAAAAAAAACTGGCGGATGGAGTTTCCTCTTCTTCTACGCCTTCTTTTCTTCTTGGTCGCCGTTTGTTTGTGGCAACAGCGCCCCTAGTGGGCAGAGGTTGTAGGTGTTCAGACGGTTTGGTCTGCTTGACCAAAGGGAGCAGTGTGAATGTGAACCAAACCAAAGGAAAGTGCAGCAATGCTGCCGTTTCTGTTCCAAAACAGACCGAGTCCCCGGGCTATCTGGTGTGAACACGACCTTAAATTACTCCTAAAACTCATTTTTATAGACTTGCTTTTATGTGCTGTTGTCTTCTTCTTCTTTGGTTTTTATCGTCTCACAGATCCTTACCTATTTTAGTTTCTCATCTTACTTCATTTCCTCTTAATCTCACCCTTACTCCCTGTTAACCTCATTTTATTTCCTCCCCCTTGGCTGTTTTTAATCGTCTTCCTCACTTTATTGCTTTTATGTCTTTATGCTTATGCTTCCCTTTTGTTTACCTCTGTTATAATATTTATCACTTTTACTCCTTTAACAGTTTTTACAGTTTTACAGTTTTTACTCCTTTTATCTTGCTTTACTGTCTGTTCTTGCGCTCTTTATTTACATTTAACCGCTTTTTCTCATTTATTTCCTGTTTTGTTTTTACTCCTCTTTGTTTCTCTTTTAATTTCTCAGGTTTTTGATTTAAGTCCTCTTTGTCTCATCCTGTGTAGCTGGGTTCCTATCGTTTTATGGTAGTTGATGTCTGTCTCGCCTGCATCCTGATAGATGTTTGGTGGTGGTTTCATGTCTACACTCTGGTTGATGTCTGATGTCTTAGTGTAGTATGGTTTCATGCCTACACTCTGGTTGATGTCTGATGTCTTAGTGTAGTATGGTTTCATGCCTACACTCTGGTTGATGTCTGATGTCTTAGTGTAGTATGGTTTCATGCCTACACTCTGGTTGATGTCTGATGTCTTAGTGTAGTATGGTTTCATGTCTACACTCTGGTTGATGTCTGATGTCTTAGTGTAGTATGGTTTCATGTCTACACTCTGGTTGATGTCTGATGTCTTAGTGTAGTATGGTTTCATGTCTACACTCTGGTTGATGTCTGATGTCTTAGTGTAGTATGGTTTCATGCCTACACTCTGGTTGATGTCTGATGTCTTAGTGTAGTATGGTTTCATGTCTACACTCTGGTTGATGTCTGATGTCTTAGTGTAGTATGGTTTCATGCCTACACTCTGGTTGATGTCTGATGTCTTAGTGTAGTATGGTTTCATGCCTACACTCTGGTTGATGTCTGATGTCTTAGTGTAGTATGGTTTCATCTACACTCTGGTTGATGTCTGATGTCTTAGTGTAGTATGGTTTCATGTCTACACTCTGGTTGATGTCTGATGTCTTAGTGTAGTATGGTTTCATGCCTACACTCTGGTTAATGTCTCTGATGTCTTAGTGTAGTATGGTTTCATGCCTACACTCTGGTTTATGTCTCTGATGTCTTAGTGTAGTATGGTTTCATGTCTACACTCTGGTTGATGTCTGTGATGTCTTAGTGTAGTATGGTTTCATGCCTACACTCTGGTTGATGTCTGTGATGTCTTAGTGTAGTATGGTTTCATGCCTACACTCTGGTTGATGTCTGTGATGTCTTAGTGTAGTATGGTTTCATGCCTACACTCTGGTTGATGTCTGTGATGTCTTAGTGTAGTATGGTTTCATGCCTACACTCTGGTTGATGTCTCTGATGTCTTAGTGTAGTATGGTTTCATGCCTACACTCTGGTTGATGTCTGATGTCTTAGTGTAGTATGGTTTCATGCCTACACTCTGGTTGATGTCTGATGTCTTAGTGTAGTATGGTTTCATGCCTACACTCTGGTTGATGTCTGATGTCTTAGTGTAGTATGGTTTCATGTACACTCTGGTTGATGTCTGATGTGTTAGTGTTGTTTGTTTTCATGCCTCCACTCTGGTTGTTTTCTCTGATGTCTTAGTGTAGTATGGTTTCATGCCTACACTCTGGTTGATGTCTGATGTCTTAGTGTAGTATGGTTTCATGCCTACACTCTGGTTGATGTCTCTGATGTCTTAGTGTAGTATGGTTTCATGTCTACACTCTGGTTGATGTCTGATGTCTTAGTGTAGTATGGTTTCATGCCTACACTCTGGTTACTGTCTGTGATGTCTTAGTGTAGTATGGTTTCATGCCTACACTCTGGTTGATGTCTGTGATGTCTTAGTGTAGTATGGTTTCATGCCTACACTCTGGTTGATGTCTGTGATGTCTTAGTGTAGTATGGTTTCATGTCTACACTCTGGTTGATGTCTGTGATGTCTTAGTGTAGTATGGTTTCATGTCTACACTCTGGTTGATGTCTGTGATGTCTTAGTGTAGTATGGTTTCATGTCTACACTCTGGTTGATGTCTGTGATGTCTTAGTGTAGTATGGTTTCATGCCTACACTCTGGTTGATGTCTCTGATGTCTGTGATGTAGTATGGTTTCATGCCTACACTCTGGTTGATGTCTGTGATGTCTTAGTGTAGTATGGTTTCATGTCTACACTCTGGTTGATGTCTGTGATGCCTTAGTGTAGTATGGTTTCATGTCTACACTCTGGTTGATGTCTGTGATGTCTTAGTGTAGTATGGTTTCATGCCTACACTCTGGTTGATGTCTGTGATGTCTTAGTGTAGTATGGTTTCATGCCTACACTCTGGTTGATGTCTGTGATGTCTTAGTGTAGTATGGTTTCATGTCTACACTCTGGTTGATGTCTGTGATGCCTTAGTGTAGTATGGTTTCATGCCTACACTCTGGTTGATGTCTCTGATGTCTTAGTGTAGTATGGTTTCATGCCTACACTCTGGTTGATGTCTGATGTCTTAGTGTAGTATGGTTTCATGCCTACACTCTGGTTGATGTCTGATGTCTTAGTGTAGTATGGTTTCATGTCTACACTCTGGTTGATGTCTCTGATGTCTTAGTGTAGTATGGTTTCATGCCTACACTCTGGTTGATGTCTGTGATGTCTTAGTGTAGTATGGTTTCATGTCTACACTCTGGTTGATGTCTGATGTCTTAGTGTAGTATGGTTTCATGCCTACACTCTGGTTGATGTCTGATGTCTTAGTGTAGTATGGTTTCATGTCTACACTCTGGTTGATGTCTGATGTCTTAGTGTAGTATGGTTTCATGCCTACACTCTGGTTGATGTCTCTGATGTCTGTGATGTAGTATGGTTTCATGTCTACACTCTGGTTGATGTCTGTGATGCCTTAGTGTAGTATGGTTTCATGTCTACACTCTGGTTGATGTCTGTGATGTCTTAGTGTAGTATGGTTTCATGCCTACACTCTGGTTAATGTCTCTGATGTCTTAGTGTAGTATGGTTTCATGCCTACACTCTGGTTGATGTCTGATGTCTTAGTGTAGTATGGTTTCATGCCTACACTCTGGTTGATGTCTGATGTCTTAGTGTAGTATGGTTTCATGCCTACACTCTGGTTAATGTCTGTGATGTCTTAGTGTAGTATGGTTTCATGCCTACACTCTGGTTAATGTCTGTGATGTCTTAGTGTAGTATGGTTTCATGCCTACACTCTGGTTGATGTCTGTGATGTAGTATGGTTTCATGCCTACACTCTGGTTGATGTCTGATGTCTTAGTGTAGTATGGTTTCATGCCTACACTCTGGTTGATGTCTGATGTCTTAGTGTAGTATGGTTTCATGCCTACACTCTGGTTGATGTCTGATGTCTTAGTGTAGTATGGTTTCATGCCTACACTCTGGTTGATGTCTGATGTCTTAGTGTAGTATGGTTTCATGCCTACACTCTGGTTGATGTCTGTGATGTAGTATGGTTTCATGCCTACACTCTGGTTGATGTCTGATGTCTTAGTGTAGTATGGTTTCATGCCTACACTCTGGTTGATGTCTGATGTCTTAGTGTAGTATGGTTTCATGCCTACACTCTGGTTGATGTCTGATGTCTTAGTGTAGTATGGTTTCATGCCTACACTCTGGTTGATGTCTGATGTCTTAGTGTAGTATGGTTTCATGCCTACACTCTGGTTGATGTCTGATGTCTTAGTGTAGTATGGTTTCATGTCTACACTCTGGTTGATGTCTCTGATGTCTTAGTGTAGTATGGTTTCATGCCTACACTCTGGTTGATGTCTGATGTCTTAGTGTAGTATGGTTTCATGCCTACACTCTGGTTGATGTCTGATGTCTTAGTGTAGTATGGTTTCATGCCTACACTCTGGTTGATGTCTGATGTCTTAGTGTAGTATGGTTTCATGCCTACACTCTGGTTGATGTCTGTGATGTCTTAGTGTAGTATGGTTTCATGTCTACACTCTGGTTAATGTCTCTGATGTCTTAGTGTAGTATGGTTTCATGCCTACACTCTGGTTGATGTCTGATGTCTTAGTGTAGTATGGTTTCATGTCTACACTCTGGTTGATGTCTGATGTCTTAGTGTAGTATGGTTTCATGCCTACGCTCTGGTTGATGTCTGATGTCTTAGTGTAGTATGGTTTCATGTCTACACTCTGGTTGATGTCTGTGATGTCGTTGTGTAGTATGGTTTCATGTCTACACTCTGGTTGATGTCTCTGATGTCTTAGTGTAGTATGGTTTCATGCCTACACTCTGGTTGATGTCTGTGATGTCTTAGTGTAGTATGGTTTCATGTCTACACTCTGGTTGATGTCTGATGTCTTAGTGTAGTATGGTTTCATGCCTACACTCTGGTTGATGTCTGATGTCTTAGTGTAGTATGGTTTCATGTCTACACTCTGGTTGATGTCTGATGTCTTAGTGTAGTATGGTTTCATGCCTACACTCTGGTTGATGTCTCTGATGTCTTAGTGTAGTATGGTTTCATGTCTACACTCTGGTTGATGTCTGTGATGCCTTAGTGTAGTATGGTTTCATGTCTACACTCTTGTTGATGTCTGTGATGTCTTAGTGTAGTATGGTTTCATGCCTACACTCTGGTTAATGTCTCTGATGTCTTAGTGTAGTATGGTTTCATGCCTACACTCTGGTTGATGTCTGTGATGTCTTAGTGTAGTATGGTTTCATGTCTACACTCTGGTTGATGTCTCTGATGTCTTAGTGTAGTATGGTTTCATGCCTACACTCTGGTTGATGTCTGATGTCTTAGTGTAGTATGGTTTCATGCCTACACTCTGGTTGATGTCTGATGTCTTAGTGTAGTATGGTTTCATGCCTACACTCTGGTTAATGTCTGTGATGTCTTAGTGTAGTATGGTTTCATGCCTACACTCTGGTTGATGTCTGTGATGTCTTAGTGTAGTATGGTTTCATGCCTGCACTCTGGTTGATGTCTGATGTCTTAGTGTAGTATGGTTTCATGTCTACACTCTGGTTGATGTCTCTGATGTCTTAGTGTAGTATGGTTTCATGCCTACACTCTGGTTGATGTCTGATGTCTTAGTGTAGTATGGTTTCATGTCTACACTCTGGTTGATGTCTGATGTCTTAGTGTAGTATGGTTTCATGTCTACACTCTGGTTGATGTCTGTGATGTCTTAGTGTAGTATGGTTTCATGCCTACACTCTGGTTGATGTCTCTGATGTCTTAGTGTAGTATGGTTTCATGCCTACACTCTGGTTGATGTCTGATGTCTTAGTGTAGTATGGTTTCATGTCTACACTCTGGTTGATGTCTGTGATGTCTTAGTGTAGTATGGTTTCATGTCTACACTCTGGTTGATGTCTGTGATGTCTTAGTGTAGTATGGTTTCATGCCTACACTCTGGTTGATGTCTGATGTCTTAGTGTAGTATGGTTTCATGCCTACACTCTGGTTGATGTCTGATGTCTTAGTGTAGTATGGTTTCATGCCTACACTCTGGTTAATGTCTGTGATGTCTTAGTGTAGTATGGTTTCATGCCTACACTCTGGTTGATGTCTGTGATGTCTTAGTGTAGTATGGTTTCATGCCTGCACTCTGGTTGATGTCTGATGTCTTAGTGTAGTATGGTTTCATGTCTACACTCTGGTTGATGTCTCTGATGTCTTAGTGTAGTATGGTTTCATGCCTACACTCTGGTTGATGTCTGATGTCTTAGTGTAGTATGGTTTCATGTCTACACTCTGGTTGATGTCTGTGATGTCTTAGTGTAGTATGGTTTCATGTCTACACTCTGGTTGATGTCTGTGATGTCTTAGTGTAGTATGGTTTCATGCCTACACTCTGGTTGATGTCTCTGATGTCTTAGTGTAGTATGGTTTCATGTCTACACTCTGGTTGATGTCTCTGATGTCTTAGTGTAGTATGGTTTCATGCCTACACTCTGGTTGATGTCTGATGTCTTAGTGTAGTATGGTTTCATGTCTACACTCTGGTTGATGTCTGTGATGTCTTAGTGTAGTATGGTTTCATGTCTACACTCTGGTTGATGTCTGTGATGTCTTAGTGTAGTATGGTTTCATGCCTACACTCTGGTTGATGTCTCTGATGTCTTAGTGTAGTATGGTTTCATGTCTACACTCTGGTTGATGTCTGTGATGTCTTAGTGTAGTATGGTTTCATGTCTACACTCTGGTTGATGTCTGTGATGTCTTAGTGTAGTATGGTTTCATGCCTACACTCTGGTTGATGTCTGTGATGTCTTAGTGTAGTATGGTTTCATGTCTACACTCTGGTTGATGTCTGATGTCTTAGTGTAGTATGGTTTCATGCCTACACTCTGGTTGATGTCTGATGTCTTAGTGTAGTATGGTTTCATGCCTACACTCTGGTTGATGTCTCTGATGTCTTAGTGTAGTATGGTTTCATGTCTACACTCTGGTTGATGTCTGTGATGCCTTAGTGTAGTATGGTTTCATGTCTACACTCTGGTTGATGTCTGTGATGTCTTAGTGTAGTATGGTTTCATGTCTACACTCTGGTTGATGTCTGTGATGCCTTAGTGTAGTATGGTTTCATGTCTACACTCTGGTTGATGTCTGTGATGTCTTAGTGTAGTATGGTTTCATGTCTAGACTCTGGTTGATGTCTGTGATGTCTTAGTGTAGTATGGTTTCATGCCTACACTCTGGTTGATGTCTCTGATGTCTTAGTGTAGTATGGTTTCATGCCTACACTCTGGTTGATGTCTGTGATGTCTTATTGTAGTATGGTTTCATGTCTACACTCTGGTTGATGTCTGTGATGTCTTTGTGTAGTATGGTTTCATGTCTACACTCTGGTTGATGTCTGTGATGTCTTAGTGTAGTATGGTTTCATGCCTACACTCTGGTTGATGTCCCTGATGTCTTAGTGTAGTATGGTTTCATGCCTACACTCTGGTTGATGTCTGTGATGTCTTAGTGTAGTATGGTTTCATGCCTACACTCTGGTTGATGTCTGATGTCTTAGTGTAGTATGGTTTCATGCCTACACTCTGGTTGATGTCTGATGTCTTAGTGTAGTATGGTTTCATGCCTACACTCTGGTTGATGTCTGATGTCTTAGTGTAGTATGGTTTCATGTCTACACTCTGGTTAATGTCTCTGATGTCTTAGTGTAGTATGGTTTCATGTCTACACTCTGGTTGATGTCTCTGATGTCTTAGTGTAGTATGGTTTCATGCCTACACTCTGGTTGATGTCTGATGTCTTAGTGTAGTATGGTTTCATGTCTACACTCTGGTTAATGTCTCTGATGTCTTAGTGTAGTATGGTTTCATGTCTACACTCTGGTTAATGTCTCTGATGTCTTAGTGTAGTATGGTTTCGTGTCTACACTCTGGTTGATGTCTGATGTCTTAGTGTAGTATGGTTTCATGCCTACACTCTGGTTGATGTCTGATGTCTTAGTGTAGTATGGTTTCATGCCTGCACTCTGGTTGATGTCTGATGTCTTAGTGTAGTATGGTTTCATGTCTACACTCTGGTTGATGTCTCTGATGTCTTAGTGTAGTATGGTTTCATGCCTACACTCTGGTTGATGTCTGATGTCTTAGTGTAGTATGGTTTCATGTCTACACTCTGGTTAATGTCTCAGATGTCTTAGTGTAGTATGGTTTCATGTCTACACTCTGGTTAATGTCTCTGATGTCTTAGTGTAGTATGGTTTCATGCCTACACTCTGGTTGATGTCTGATGTCTTAGTGTAGTATGGTTTCATGCCTGCACTCTGGTTGATGTCTGATGTCTTAGTGTAGTATGGTTTCATGTCTACACTCTGGTTGATGTCTCTGATGTCTTAGTGTAGTATGGTTTCATGCCTACACTCTGGTTGATGTCTGATGTCTTAGTGTAGTATGGTTTCATGTCTACACTCTGGTTGATGTCTGTGATGTCTTAGTGTAGTATGGTTTCATGTCTACACTCTGGTTGATGTCTGTGATGTCTTAGTGTAGTATGGTTTCATGCCTACACTCTGGTTGATGTCTCTGATGTCTTAGTGTAGTATGGTTTCATGTCTACACTCTGGTTGATGTCTGTGATGTCTTAGTGTAGTATGGTTTCATGTCTACACTCTGGTTGATGTCTGTGATGTCTTAGTGTAGTATGGTTTCATGCCTACACTCTGGTTGATGTCTCTGATGTCTTAGTGTAGTATGGTTTCATGCCTACACTCTGGTTGATGTCTGTGATGTCTTATTGTAGTATGGTTTCATGTCTACACTCTGGTTGATGTCTGTGATGTCTTTGTGTAGTATGGTTTCATGTCTACACTCTGGTTGATGTCTGTGATGTCTTAGTGTAGTATGGTTTCATGCCTACACTCTGGTTGATGTCCGTGATGTCTTAGTGTAGTATGGTTTCATGCCTGCACTCTGGTTGATGTCTGATGTCTTAGTGTAGTATGGTTTCATGTCTACACTCTGGTTGATGTCTCTGATGTCTTAGTGTAGTATGGTTTCATGCCTACACTCTGGTTGATGTCTGATGTCTTAGTGTAGTATGGTTTCATGTCTACACTCTGGTTGATGTCTGTGATGTCTTAGTGTAGTATGGTTTCATGTCTACACTCTGGTTGATGTCTGTGATGTCTTAGTGTAGTATGGTTTCATGCCTACACTCTGGTTGATGTCTCTGATGTCTTAGTGTAGTATGGTTTCATGTCTACACTCTGGTTGATGTCTGTGATGTCTTAGTGTAGTATGGTTTCATGCCTACACTCTGGTTGATGTCTGATGTCTTAGTGTAGTATGGTTTCATGCCTACACTCTGGTTGATGTCTCTGATGTCTTAGTGTAGTATGGTTTCATGCCTACACTCTGGTTGATGTCTGATGTCTTAGTGTAGTATGGTTTCATGTCTACACTCTGGTTAATGTCTCTGATGTCTTAGTGTAGTATGGTTTCATGTCTACACTCTGGTTAATGTCTCTGATGTCTTAGTGTAGTATGGTTTCATGCCTACACTCTGGTTGATGTCTGATGTCTTAGTGTAGTATGGTTTCATGTCTACACTCTGGTTAATGTCTCTGATGTCTTAGTGTAGTATGGTTTCATGTCTACACTCTGGTTAATGTCTCTGATGTCTTAGTGTAGTATGGTTTCATGTCTACACTCTGGTTAATGTCTCTGATGTCTTAGTGTAGTATGGTTTCGTGTCTACACTCTGGTTGATGTCTGATGTCTTAGTGTAGTATGGTTTCATGCCTACACTCTGGTTGATGTCTGATGTCTTAGTGTAGTATGGTTTCATGTCTACACTCTGGTTAATGTCTGTGATGTCTTAGTGTAGTATGGTTTCATGTCTACACTCTGGTTAATGTCTGTGATGTCTTAGTGTAGTATGGTTTCATGTCTACACTCTGGTTAATGTCTGTGATGTCTTAGTGTAGTACGGTTTCATGTCTACACTCTGGTTAATGTCTCTGATGTCTTAGTGTAGTACGGTTTCATGTCTACACTCTGGTTAATGTCTGTGATGTCTTAGTGTAGTATGGTTTCATGTCTACACTCTAGTTGATGTCTGTGATGTGTCAGTTTGCATGTCGTCTATGTTTTGATGTACATTGATGTTGATGAATTATTATCTCGTCCGTTTTTTTTGTTAGATTCTTCAAGTGTTTGGAATCTGCTGATGGTGTTTGCCAATCACGTTCTGTCTCCTTGTCTGTTGTTTGAATTTGTTGCTTTGCTCTTCTGTTTGCTTCTACACATGTCAAAGCACTTTATAAACCCATGTTCTTAAATAAAGTTATCATCATTATTATTATTATCTCTTTTCCTGCTCATATCTAACTCTGTTTCCACTTTTCTACGGCTCTGAAGCATCTGGTCTTGTTGCTGGGCTCCTTTGTTTCCTGGGTTTTCATGACAGCTTCAGTCATCTTAGTAGGCTTACAGACCCTCAGGTCCTCTCCTGCTGGTAGAAACATGGATTATTCTCTGCTGAGCTGATGCATTGATGGTTTTTCAGATCAGGATGAATCTGGTCCAGAGTGGCTCATATTAACAGTCTGGTCAGCAGTCTTTCTCTCAGGCTGCTTCAACACCTTTGAATATTTCATGATGGCTCAGAGCGAGTTAAGAACACTGAAGCTCCATCTCTGTTAGACTGAAACCTTTATCTCCAACACTAACTCTGAAACATCCCCGTCTCTCTGCAGACTTCCTGTCCACCATGACTGACATCTACGAGTCTGCGGCCAACTCTCTGGGTCTGTTCAGCAGCCCATGCCTCACCAAAGTGGAGCTAAGACTCACCTGTAAGGGCATCTCGGACCGGGATGCTCTGTCTAAACCCGACCCCTGTATCGTCCTCAAGATGAAGTCCCACGGACAGTGGATGGAGGTGGGTCACTGCTGGAGGAGTTTTACAGAGAAGCTAGAGTCCAAATGTGTTTGATTTATTCTGTCATTGTCTGAGACAAGGTGGAGTTTGTCTTTCATTCTGACTCTGAACACTAGGGGGAGCCTTGGCTCAGGGAGGCAGAGAGCCAGGTGAGGCACACTAGAGCATTTGTTTCTGCTGGCCGTCAGAGTCTAATGCAGTGGTTCTCAACCTTTTCAGCCCGCGACCCCCCAAATAAAGGTGCCAGAGACCATGGACCCCCCAAATAATGGTGCCAGAGCCCGGGGACCCCCCAAATAAAGGTGCCAGAGACCGGGGACCCCCCAAATAAAGGTGCCAGAGACCGGGGACCCCCCAAATAAAGGTGCCAGAGACTAGGGACTCCCCAAATAAAGGTGCCAGAGACCAGGGACTCCCCAAATAAAGGTGCCAGAGACCAGGGACCCCCCAAATAAAGGTGCCAGAGACTGGGGATCCCCCCAAATAAAGGTGCCAGAGACTGGGGATCCCCCCAAATAAAGGTGCCAGAGACTGGGGACCCCCCAAATAAAGGTGCCAGAGACCGGGGACCCCCCAAATAAAGGTGCCAGAGACCGGGGACCCCCCAAATAAAGGTGCCAGAGACCCCCCAAATAAAGGTACCAGAGACCAGGGACCCCCCAAATAAAGGTGCCAGAGACCGGGGACTCCCCAAATAAAGGTGCCAGAGACCATGGACCCCCCAAATAAAGGTGCCAGAGCCCGGGGGGCCCCCCCCATATAAAGGTGCCAGAGACCAGGGACCCCCCAAATAAAGGTGCCAGAGACCAGGGACCCCCCAAATAAAGGTACCAGAGACCAGGGACTCCCCAAATAAAGGTGCCAGAGACCATGGACCCCCCAAATAAAGGTACCAGAGACCAGGGACCCCCCAAATAAAGGTGCCAGAGACCAGGGACTCCCCAAATAAAGGTGCCAGAGACCATGGACCCCCCAAATAAAGGTGCCAGAGACTGGGGACCCCCCCAAATAAAGGTGCCAGAGACCAGGGACCCCCCCAAATAAAGGTGCCAGAGACTAGGGACCCCCCAAATAAAGGTGCCAGAGACCGGGGACCCTCCAAAAAAAGGTGCCAGAGACCTGGGACCCCCCAAATGAAGGTGCCAGAGATTGGGGACCCCTGAATAAAGGTGCCAGAGACCAGGGACCCCCCAACTAAAGGTGCCAGAGACCGGGGTACCCCAAAATAAAGGTGCCAGAGACCGGGGACCCCCAAATGAAGGTGCCAGAGACCAGGGACCCCCACAAATACGGGTGCCAGAGACCGGGGACCCCCCAAATAAAGGTACCAGAGACCAGGGACTCCCCAAATAAAGGTGCCAGAGACCATGGACCCCCCAAATAAAGGTACCAGAGACCAGGGACTCCCCAAATAAAGGTGCCAGAGACCATGGACCCCCCAAATAAAGGTACCAGAGACCAGGGACTCCCCAAATAAAGGTGCCAGAGACCATGGACCCCCCAAATAAAGGTGCCAGAGACCAGGGACAGTCAAAATGATTAAACATCACAGCATCAGTGTTACTGTGTGTCCATGTCAGATAAATGCTAAATAAATAAATAAATGAGTTAAAGGCTCAAAATGTGAGATAAAAAGTCAACTTTATGAGTCCTAAAAGTCAAAAATACAAAATTCAGTTTTAAGATTTTAAAAGGCAAATGAGATAGAGAGTGAAAATCATGAGTTTAAAGGTCAAAATATGAGATAAAATTCTAGATCAGGAGTTTTAAAAGTGAAAATATGGGATTTAAAGTCAACTTTAGGGGTTTAAAATGTCAAGATTTGATTTAAAATGAAAAATTGTAAATCTTAAAGGTCAATTTATGAGAGAAAAGGCCAAACTATGAAATAAAAAGTCAAAATCCTAAGTTTAGGTCATACTGTTGGGATGCAAAATGAAAATATGAAATGAAAACACAAATTAATTTACTTCCCTCAGTCCTGATTATTTCTACTCTCTACTTTTCCAGATTTTTATAACTTAACAAGGATTTTTTTAATCTTTAAGGTTAAATTTACATTTTTCTACTGGAGGAAATCTGCAGACTTTGTTCTGGTGAGCCAGTTCTAATATAAATGATCTTTCGGGCCAGGTAAAACTGCACTGTGGGCCGCTTTTGGCCCCCGGGCCTTGAGTTTGACGCCTGAGCTGTACATGGACAAAAGTATTTGGCTACCTGCCCATTAAACCAGCAGGGACTGTAATGATCAGATCCATGAAGTTTCCTCCTCCTGCAGCTCTAACAGCCTCCTTTCTTCTCTGAAGGCTCTCTGGAACATTCTGGATGTTTCTGTGGGAATGTGTGTCCATTCATCCTGGAGAGCATTTCTGAGGTCAGGCTCTGATGTTGGACCAGAAGGCCTGGACCACAAACTCTGTTCCAGTTCATCCCAAAGGTGTTGGATGTGGTCGAGGTCAGGACTCTGTGTGGACCAGTCCAGGTTTTCATCAGACCAGGTCTTTCTGGTCCTTCTCTGGTCTCTGGTCCACAGTCCTGCTGGAGTAGAAAAGGGTCTTCCCCAGACTGTTGGAAGCATAGCATTGTCCAGAAGGTCTTGGTCTGCTGAAGCATTAAGACTGGCCTTCACTGGAGATAAGGGGTCTAGACCAGACCCTGAAAACCAGCCCCAGACCATGATCCCTCCTCCACCAGACTTCACAGTCAGACAGGTAACGTTCTCCCAGCATCCTCCAGACCCAGACTCACCATCTGACTGTAAACAGAGAAGATGATTGGTCCCTCCTCAGTCCAGTGTGCTTTACACCATTGGACTTGGTGATGTGAGGCTGGCATGCAGCTGTTGCCATGGAAACCCGTTGATGAAGCTCCTGCAGGTTTAGTGTTTCCATTAATGCCAGTGAGGTCCAGAGCTCTCCTGTTGGTCACATGCTCTTTGTGTCGTGGCTGAGCTGCTGTTGTTCCTGAACTCTTCCAACCGTCTCGTGTCAAAGGCGTCATCATCACAGGACCACGCTGGAGTCTCTGAGCTCTTCAGATGGACCGTTTAGGATCTCAGGTGTTTGAGACTGCATGGACAGGTGAGGATTTTACACACCTGTGGTTGCTTTTTAAAGCACCTTCAGGTGTGCTGCTGCTGTGCTGCACAGGAGGATGTAGCCACACCTACGTTTGCTGTTAGCTCAGATGGTGTTCTGGGGGTCGCAGCAACTTTTTGAACTCTCAAACATGGAATCCATGTGAGCTGTCAAAAGGCCAAACAAGCACACACAGTGGTCTTTGTCTTCATTTCTGTGGGCCAGGTATCAGGATCATTTGGTTTCTAGGATTTCTTGCTTAAAGGTCACATAATATGTAAAATTCACTTTTTCAGGCTTCTCTAACAGAAATATGAGCCCCAGGCCTGTCCACCATCCAGCCTAGAATCAGAAGAACCCCCCCCAATCAGAAAATGTCTGCTGAGACAAGCTGTTCTCAGATTTTCCCCTCATGATGTCATGTGGGGAGTTAGCCCCGCCCCCAGGTTTGGTTGGCCCTCCCTGCTTGGAAGAAAGCTCTGCCCTTCTCTCCTGATCCTCCTCTCAGCATCCATTAACATCCATTTCCTGATAGGGGCGTGGTCAGGGGCGGAGTCAGACAGCTCAGTAACATTTAAAGCCACAGACTCAGAAACAGCTGGTTCTGAACAGAGGAGTTTTAGACATGCAGACATCCATACTGGAGTGTTTCTACAGAAACAGACTTCACAGACATGTTTAGGGGACCGCTGAGACCCACATAAACTTGTCTTAAAGGGTTAAATATGAGACCTTTAATATTCAGATACTGGGACAGCTTTATTTCCCTGTGGGATAAACTTTTTAAAAACCTGTAAATATCAAACTGAGAGATGAATGTTTGATGTTTCTGCTCTGTTTAAAGCTGAATTATATTTCTGGATCAGTTCCAGCTATCTGAGGGACTCTGTGGACCTCAAACTCTGCATTTATTCCCAGAAACATCAGCGGGTTTATAAAAACGTGCTGGAGGAGGTTTCCTGTACAAGCCAGAGGAGAACCAACACCAGTGTCCGTTCTTCCTGCAGCTTCATGGGTGTTAGCATCTGTGTCTGCATGCTGTGGTCAACCAACAGCCTGAGGCTGGAGTTTCCTACGGTCAGTGAATGTCTCACGATGGAGAATTAAATGGACAGAAACCAGCAGACAGAAAACACTGCAAAGTGACAGAGCGTTAGCTAAGTTAGAGCACAAAGCTTTTCTTCTGAGTCAGAGGTGACCTGACTATCAGACCAGACTAACCCAACCAGACTAACCCAACCAGACTAACCCAACCAGACTAAACCAACCAGACTAACCCAACCAGACTAACCCAACCAGACTAACCCAACCAGACTAAACCAACCAGACTAACCCTGAGGACCCTGTTCACCCTGGGGTATTCTAGACCAGACTTAACCCGAGGACCCTGTTCACCCTGGGTGATTCTAGACCAGACTAAACCCGAGGACCCTGTTCACCCTGGGTGATCCTCTTTAACCACCTAAATCTTTGTCAGTTCCACTAATGATGCTTAACCCTTAGAGCTCCAGCAGCACTGATCCGTGCCTCAGGCACACCCTTTTGTAAATTGCTTGGTAACTTTTGAACCGTACGTCGTTGATGCTCTTTTCTTCCTCTGAAATCTGACCATTTTGTCATTTGTTTGCTACCCTCCATGTCTCCGTAGTCCTTAAAGACGCCGTTCTAGCGGAGCTTCGGTGACTCGCTCTCTTGTAATTTTAAGCACGAGGCCAGTATGTCCAGAAATCAGACATGCAGATTAGTGTTAATAAAATACTAATTTTTAATTTTTTTTAAACTTTCACTGCTTCAAATCTCTTCAACAACTTCAACCCTGACCACTAAAAAAACAAACAAAAAAGATTCAAAGTTACACCCTTTTTATGCCAGTTATTGTCCACTAAGCCTATGACTTGGATCAGTGAGATAACGTCCATGTTGAACAGACGAGTCTATCGGTGCATAAAACACGCCAGTTTTACCCTCCTTTTCTCAGCCTCCTCCTCTACCAATCATATGTGAGTGAATGCATTTGTTCATGTTAGGTTTATTTTATGTACAGGCATAAAGAATCTGAGGAAATATGTAGGACACGAATCACCAACGCACGCATTTCCACCTCTAACCAAAATGTGACCGCGATTACGCTCATTACACTCAGATATAAGTTTACTGCATGTTTGAGATATGACATATTCTCTGCTATTGATGAAAAGACCCGTGCATCCTCATGCATGTCCATCCACTTGCTGTGAAGTGAGGGCAAAGTTGAAATTGTCCAAATGTCCCCCTTTCTTAGTCCCAGACCGCAGAACTCAGAGGTAACATTTCCGACTGTAAACACTCCACTTACGTGTCCACCTGTAAACATGGACGCAGATTCACACCCGAGCACACACGTAGGAGCACACACACTTTTCCTCACACATGTAGCCCACTCTCAGACCTCCATATCTAGTGACACCAATCGTTTCATTTAATTCTGATGATGTTTAGTGGGTGAAATAGCGCTTCAAACACTCTGAGTCCATGGAAGAAGTCCTGCATGTGCATTGCTGAAGGTGTTAAAATGGTGGCACTATCTGCTGGATCACTGTGGGATGGTGAAATTTAGAGCCCTGGTGATCGAGTGACTGCAATAAAAGAGTTGTTATGAGTTGTTTTGGTGCTGTAGACACACAGAAAGCCTGTTTTTAATGGAAGTCTATGTGTCTGATTTCAGACAAACAAGGATGGATGGAGATATTTGAGGTCAGTAGAGTTCATGGACAACACTTTTATTTATTTTTTAATATGAATAAAAATAATGACTTGATGCCTGAATCTATAAAAATGTGACTATCAACTCAAAATAATGATAAAAATGATGAATGTCCTCAAAACAGACATGGTAGGATCTGAGGGTTGAAGATTAAATCCACGGTGTTAGAGCTGATAATAAGCGTTTTTTTGGCCGTTTTTACTTTGGCTTTCCTCGGTTGGTAGCGCCATATTTATTGAGGGTAATGTTTACACGCAATGCATGGTGGGTAGGGGTGTCCTCCAATAGGAAGATGTTGAGTCTCTACTGCTTAAAGGAACGTCACAAATAAATCTGATGGAGAAGAAGTCTGTGCAGAGAAAATGCTCAGACACTCTTGTTTACTGTTATAGATAAAAATCTCAGTTTCAAATTCTGATTTGATTTTTTCTTTTGTCTTTAGAGTCCTATAACTTTTTCAAAATTCAAGTGATGTTTGATGTTTCGTAAGCTTTTAAAGACTAAAAGTCCAGACGAGACATGATGGTGAAAACATAGCTGTGAGCTCTAAGGTTAACTGAAGCTGCTTTAACACAGGTAGGGGGCGCTAAAGAGGCAGAGGAGCGGAAACCACTGCATTAACAGATTAGATTGTGGATTAAAACATAGTCCCAAAAAAAGTTGGGTCGCTGTGTAATGAATGTAAATGAAAAGAGAAGTCAGTGATTGTCAAATCTGATAAACTCATATTTGAGTTTACAGAGTTAAACTGAGACATTTTAACAGTCCAGGAAAATATCAGCTCAGTTCAAGGTAAACTGTCAGCAGGTCAGAAACATGACTGGGTATAAAAGGAGCATTTTAGAGAGGCAGAGTCTCTCAGAGGTAAAGATGGGCAGATGTTCAGCAAGACTTTGAATCTCCTCCATCTACAGTCCATAATGTCATTAGAGGATTCTGGAGAAATCTCTGAGAGCAAGGGACAAGGCTGAAGGGGCCCTCAGGGGCCCTCAGGGGCCACTGCATTAAAAACAGGCATGATTCTGTACTGAAATCCCTGCATGGGCTCAGGAACATTCCAGAAATCATCGTCTGTCCACACAGTTGGCCGTGCCATCCACCAATGACAGTTAAAGCTGGATGATGGAGAGAAGAAGCCAGATGTGACCAGGATCCAGAAACACCCTGGTCCATCTTCTCTGGACCAAAGCTCATTTAACATGGACTGAGGAAACATGGAAAACTGTTCTGTGGTCAGGGGAAACCACAGAGTCCGTGTCCTGTGAACTAAAGAGGATCTGGAGCATCCAGCTGGTTCTCCTGGCTCAGGTCTAAAGCCTGCGTCTCTGATGGGATGGGGTTGATTAGTGCCTATGGCGTGGGCAGCTCTGACATCTGGAGAGGAACTATCAATGCTGAACAGTAGAGAGAGCTTTTAGAGCAGCATATGCTCAACAAAGAAGAGCCAGGACTGTAGAGCAGCTAGAATCCTACATCAGACAAGAATGGGACAACATTCCTCTCCATCAGATGTTTCCAGACTGTTGTTAAAGAAGAGGGGATGATACACGCTGGTAAACACGGTCCTGTCCCTATTTTTTTAGACGTGCTGCTGTCAGATTCAGAATGAGCGGATATTTTCCTGAAATGTTAAAACGTCTCCGTTTACCTCTGATCTGTTGAGAATCAGACATTCATTCAGACAGTCATTACCGTTTGTTTACGTACATCTTATACAGCGTCCCAGCTTTTTTGGATTTCGGGGGTAGTAATGATAATAACTATGAGGTAAAAATGATGTGTCGTGTGAAGGCCAGTAGAAGCTGCTTGTTGGTTTTTGGAGCCTGGGGCGTCATTGATGGCGTGTTCACTTCACTGTCTCTGATGAAAACGGTAAAACACATTTCTCCCTCCCTCAGCCATCTGGAGCCGCTCTGTTTGGGGAAATAGCATCGGTTGGAAGTGGCTCAGGTTCATTATCGACGTGACAGATGATCAAGCAGAAAAGTGACATAATTCTCCACCGGCCTCCGTCTTTTTTTTTTTTTTAATGTTTGAAGCCCGGAGGATTGAACCAGTCCAAAAATTCAGGGAGAGAAAACAGACACTGAGCGTGCTCCAACCAAACAGCTGAATGTGCTGCTGGGTTCGATCCTAATCTCGTCACGGTGCTAGTAAACACCGCACACGCTCAGAGCGACTTCAGCCTCGGCGGTTAAAGAGCAGCTCCACCTCTTCTTTAACAGATGTCAGTCAGGCTCCACGCTCAGGAAACGGAGGATTTTACACGCACCGCCAAAATAAAACACCACATTACAAACAAGACACATCCTGTTTTAAGCCCACGTTAGGATTTAAAGCAGTGGTTCCCATTATTTTTCCACTGAGCCCACTTCACACATCTTAGAGCTGTGCCCCCCCAGAACCCACACCACAGGATAAAGAGACTTATTTCTGACCAAAATACACACCAACCTGAAATAATTTCATCAATTACAGCCAAACAAAAAACACACGTGTTATTACCAAAAGACGTTTGTATGAACATTCATGTGTTTTATCATGATTTTGGATCATTTAAATGACCTCAGAGACCCACGCACCCCTGAAATCTCTGTTCACTCTGCAGGAGTACAGACTGATGTTAACTCTACAGACTGATGTTAACTCTACAGACTGATGTTGACTCTACAGACTGATGTTGACTCTACAGACTGATGTTAACTCTACAGACTGATGTTAACTCTACAGACTGATGTTAACTCTACAGACTGATGTTAACTCTACAGACTGATGTTAACTCTACAGACTGATATTAACTCTACAGGCTGATATTAACTCTACAGGAGTACAGACTGAAGTTTATCTCTTTTTTTTCCTTCTTTATATGAAAACATGAAGCTCATATTCAGGACAACCCCCCCTTCCCTGTTTATGTGTTTTTGTGATGGTCAGACCTGGTTCTGTCGACCCACTTTGAGTATTTTTAGCTGTTTGGGTTCAGATGACGAGTCCACTCAGACACACACACTCTCCTTCTCCATGGTTCCCTCTGTAGCCTCTCTAACCCCGGACTTCCAGCCTCCTCCTCTGCTTCACTTCCACAGTGCTGCCTGGTTTTAATGTCTCGGATCAGACCCCGGAAGTTTTTACTCCTGATGTTTGGTTTGGTGAAAACGTCCTCAACTTTTCAGGTTAGGGTAGTTTCAGGTCCTGGATCTGAGTAAACTTGGCCAAGGTCGCCAGGGTCCAGTCTCTGGGTTTATCAGGGTCCAGTCTCTGGGTCTATCAGGGTCCAGTCTCTGGTTTATCAGGGTCCAGTCTCTGGTTTATCAGGGTCCAGTCTCTGGGTCTATCAGGGTCCAGTCTCTGGGTCTATCAGGGTCCAGTCTCTGGTTTATCAGGGTCCAGTCTCTGGTTTATCAGGGTCCAGTCTCTGGGTTTATCAGGGTCCAGTCTCTGGGTCTATCAGGGTCCAGTCTCTGGGTCTATCAGGGTCCAGTCTCTGGTTTATCAGGGTCCAGTCTCTGGTTTATCAGGGTCCAGTCTCTGGGTCTATCAGGGTCCAGTCTCTGGGTTTATCAGGGTCCAGTCTCTGGGTTTATCAGGGTCCAGTCTCTGGTTTATCAGGGTCCAGTCTCTGGTTTATCAGGGTCCAGTCTCTGGGTCTATCAGGGTCCAGTCTCTGGGTCTATCAGGGTCCAGTCTCTGGGTCTATCAGGGTCCAGTCTCTGGTTTATCAGGGTCCAGTCTCTGGGTCTATCAGGGTCCAGTCTCTGGGTCTATCAGGGTCCAGTCTCTGGGTCTATCAGGGTCCAGTCTCTGGGTCTATCAGGGTCCAGTCTCTGGGTCTATCATGGTCCAGTCTCTGGGTCTATCAGGGTCCAGTCTCTGGGTCTATCAGGGTCCAGTCTCTGGGTCTATCAGGGTCCAGTCTCTGGGTTTATCGCTCTTTAGAATTAGCTCTGTATTTTAACGCCAGTGACCAACAGGAAATAGAGACGGGGTAAGGAGTGATAATGAATTTGTTCATATCTGCTTTTCTTCACTTCCTCCCATGTGACCTCCTTGAATCCTCGAGGGTCATGTGACCTCCTTGCCTCCTCCAGGGTCATGTGACCTCCTTGCCTCCTCCAGGGTCATGTGACCTCCTTGCCTCCTCCAGGGTCATGTGACCTCCTTGAATCCTCCAGGGTCATGTGACCTCCTTGAATCCTCGAGGGTCATGTGACCTCCTTGCCTCCTCCAGGGTCATGTGACCTCCTTGAATCCTCCAGGGTCATGTGACCTCCTTGCCTCCTCCAGGGTCATGTGACCTCCTTGCATCCTCCAGGGTCATGTGACCTCCTTGCCTCCTCCAGGGTCATGTGACCTCCTTGCCTCCTCCAGGGTCATGTGACCTCCTTGCATCCTCCAGGGTCATGTGACCTCCTTGCCTCCTCCAGGGTCATGTGACCTCCTTGCATCCTCCAGGGTCATGTGACCTCCTTGCATCCTCCAGGGTCATGTGACCTCCTTGCCTCCTCCAGGGTCATGTGACCTCCTTGCATCCTCCAGGGTCATGTGACCTCCTTGCCTCCTCCAGGGTCATGTGACCTCCTTGCCTCCTCCAGGGTCATGTGACCTCCTTGCATCCTCCAGGGTCATGTGACCTCCTTGCCTCCTCCAGGGTCATGTGACCTCCTTGCCTCCTCCAGGGTCATGTGACCTCCTTGCCTCCTCCAGGGTCATGTGACCTCCTTGCATCCTCCAGGGTCATGTGACCTCCTTGCATCCTCCAGGGTCATGTGACCTCCTTGCCTCCTCCAGGGTCATGTGACCTCCTTGCATCCTCCAGGGTCATGTGACCTCCTTGCATCCTCCAGGGTCATGTGACCTCCTTGCCTCCTCCAGGGTCATGTGACCTCCTTGCATCCTCCAGGGTCATGTGACCTCCTTGCATCCTCCAGGGTCATGTGACCTCCTTGCCTCCTCCAGGGTCATGTGACCTCCTTGCATCCTCCAGGGTCATGTGACCTCCTTGCCTCCTCCAGGGTCATGTGACCTCCTTGCATCCTCCAGGGTCATGTGACCTCCTTGCCTCCTCCAGGGTCATGTGACCTCCTTGCATC
This sequence comes from Cheilinus undulatus, assembly GCF_018320785.1. Classification (NCBI taxonomy): domain Eukaryota; kingdom Metazoa; phylum Chordata; class Actinopteri; order Labriformes; family Labridae; genus Cheilinus; species Cheilinus undulatus. The sequence continues at coordinate 54,338,286 of NC_054872.1, forward strand.
CTCCAGGGTCATGTGACCTCCTTGCATCCTCCAGGGTCATGTGACCTCCTTGCCTCCTCCAGGGTCATGTGACCTCCTTGCATCCTCCAGGGTCATGTGACCTCCTTGCATCCTCCAGGGTCATGTGACCTCCTTGCATCCTCCAGGGTCATGTGACCTCCTTGCATCCTCCAGGGTCATGTGACCTCCTTGCATCCTCCAGGGTCATGTGACCTCCTTGCCTCCTCCAGGGTCATGTGACCTCCTTGCCTCCTCCAGGGTCATGTGACCTCCTTGCATCCTCCAGGGTCATGTGACCTCCTTGCATCCTCCAGGGTCATGTGACCTCCTTGCCTCCTCCAGGGTCATGTGACCTCCTTGCATCCTCCAGGGTCATGTGACCTCCTTGCCTCCTCCAGGGTCATGTGACCTCCTTGCCTCCTCCAGGGTCATGTGACCTCCTTGCATCCTCCAGGGTCATGTGACCTCCTTGCCTCCTCCAGGGTCATGTGACCTCCTTGCCTCCTCCAGGGTCATGTGACCTCCTTGCCTCCTCCAGGGTCATGTGACCTCCTTGCATCCTCCAGGGTCATGTGACCTCCTTGCATCCTCCAGGGTCATGTGACCTCCTTGCCTCCTCCAGGGTCATGTGACCTCCTTGCATCCTCCAGGGTCATGTGACCTCCTTGCATCCTCCAGGGTCATGTGACCTCCTTGCCTCCTCCAGGGTCATGTGACCTCCTTGCATCCTCCAGGGTCATGTGACCTCCTTGCATCCTCCAGGGTCATGTGACCTCCTTGCATCCTCCAGGGTCATGTGACCTCCTTGCCTCCTCCAGGGTCATGTGACCTCCTTGCATCCTCCAGGGTCATGTGACCTCCTTGCCTCCTCCAGGGTCATGTGACCTCCTTGCATCCTCCAGGGTCATGTGACCTCCTTGCCTCCTCCAGGGTCATGTGACCTCCTTGCATCCTCCAGGGTCATGTGACCTCCTTGCATCCTCCAGGGTCATGTGACCTCCTTGCCTCCTCCAGGGTCATGTGACCTCCTTGCATCCTCCAGGGTCATGTGACCTCCTTGCATCCTCCAGGGTCATGTGACGGCTCCTCTCTAGTCTGACTCATGTATGAACTTCAGCGCTCTGTCTGATCCGTTCTACACCACGCTAACACCACTGCCTGCAGACTTTATTGTCCTCATGAGCTCATGACGTCCTCCACAGAGAACCTGGAGAAAGGAATCGTGGGTAATCCATGAAGAAGACCAAAGCTGGTTTTCAAATGTCCTCAGATCTGCTGCAGCAGCATGAAATGATGAAAGAAACCTGCTCAGAGTTCGTCTCACACGGAGCTGGAGCCGTTTTGTTCTTCTGACGGCACATAAAACACCACAGAAGAAGAGTTTTGTCCTTTAGCCTCCAGCTGGTCTCACTTCAAGGCTGACCTGGTGATCCTTCAGAATCCTCAGAGTCTCTCTTCTTCTTCTGTTTCTGCTCAGAAACGTCTCCTTCTTCTTCTTTTCTTCTGTTCTCCTACAGCTGAGAAACACGAGGTACAAATGTGAGAGACGGACTCAGAGACAGTCACTACCAGTGCTCAGTAAGGTCTAATGAAAGCTGTTGGAGAGGATCTACACACCTCACTGTAGATCCTCACACATCCCCCACAATCCTCTGCTCCTCTCCCACAGAAACATCCCCCACAATCCTCTGCTCCTCTCCCACAGAAACATCCCCCACAATCCTCTGCTCCTCTCCCACAGAAACATCCCCCACAATCCTCTGCTCCTCTCCCACAGAAACATTTATCTGTAAATATGTGCATTAAACAGATGTCATAGCTCTGCTCCTCCTGCTTCATTAGCAGGGTGTGAAACAGAGAAAGACCAGGTGGAGGAATAGAACCGTTCCAATAACGCTCTCATCCTCATGTTTCAGAAAAGCTGGGACGATCTAAGCCGATCTAAGTTCTGCTTTTTTAGATTTAAGTGTGAGAAATGAAGTATTGATGGAAGATTCACAGACATGAATCCATGTTTTTATTTTGCTTCCATGCTTCCCAGGAGCCGGGGAATTCTGCTTCTAGACTCCTGTCTATCAGAGCTGGTCTTTGGACCTGGACCTTGAGGGGGTGCAGGTACACCCGGGTTTCCCACGGTCAGGAACACAGCAGCGATGACGACGTTCAGCAGCAGGCTCCCTCCAGGCTAAGCTGTCATTGGTTTTGCTTTAGATGAGCCCTCTGGCATGCCCATCCCTCGTGTGTGGACACGTGTGTAAATAAATCTGCATGATTAACGGCAATCTTTCTAAAAATGTCTGACGTTTTCAAACATCTAAAACATCAGCAGATCTTCAGTCCTGTCCTGTGGACAAAATGTTCTCCCAAGAGGCCGAGGAACGAGCGAAGCTTCCAGCAGAACTCTAATCTTTCAGCTGCTAACTCTTCCTCTTCTACATTTATGTTTTTAAAGTTAAATGAAAATAAAAAATGATGTAAAGGTGGCAGGAAATCGTCCAGCAGAGTCAGCAGGGTCAGCAGGGTCAGCAGGAAGTCACGTTCCATGCTGGATTCCTTTCAGCTCGTTCAAAGATGTTCTAACGAACCAATTAATGAAGCTCTGTGTGACGACCGTCTGTCTGAAAACAGAGGAGGAGGAGGAGGAGGCTGCAGAGACACCCATCACATCTTCATCTTCTCTCACTGACCCTCTGATCCTGTTTGGCTCCTAAAGTTTGAGGCAAACAGACCAAACACGTTTTTATGCCATGGGTTCTCTATGATGCTGACCTCTGACCTGCTCCTCCATGTGAGCGTGAACTTTAACCTTCCTCCTGTTGATTTTGTTCAGGTGGAGCGGACGGAGGTGATCCGCAGCTGTGTGAACCCCACCTTCTCTGACGTTTTCACGCTGGATTTTCACTTCGAGGAGGTGCAGCGTCTGCGCTTCGAGCTGTACGACATCAACAGCAGCCACAACGGGCTGAAGGAGGCCGACTTTCTGGGGTCAGTGGAGTGCACGCTGGGACAGGTGAGCCTCATCAAACACCTGTGCTCTCTCTCCTCTGTTGTTGTGGGATGAGCAAGGCATGAGTGTTTATCCTTGGTACTATCGGTTAAACTTCAAATATGGCGACGCTCAAGGATGTTATGACGTTAATCAGAGATCAGGAAACACCTCAGCGCCGTCTGTCTCCCCAACATTTTCTACGGGATTCAAACCAGAAACCTTTTAGAGTGGTGACAGCACTAACCACTGCGCTTCAGCTCGGATGTCAGTCATTTTTATTTATAATAAAAGGATAAGACAATGTGAAGAACGTCTCTGGCATTTAACTAAAAGAACATTTTATTCTGAAATCCCTTTAAAACTGAACATTGTGCAGAAATCAGGATGTCAGGGAATGAAAATGAAGGCTATCTAAAGTCTTCTATCAAAGTTTCAAACAGAAGCCCTCCATCAGAAGCTCCATGACAGCCCCAACATCAGAGTCAAAAACTCAGAACAAACATCAGATCGCTGCACCCAGCCATGGAGTAAAAATGATAAAAAACAGGCTGTCAGAGAAACAATTTAGTTCCGTACGACTTTTACAGTTTATTTTATTCCTTAAAAATCAGATTATCATCTCAGTAACAAGTGGCATTAAAAAAAACCTGGAGAGGATCTAAAAACCCGAACAGACAGCAGCAGAGCAATTAAAATACTAACAGCAAAGCTTAGATTGACACCGCACATTTACTGACACCAGAGGAAACAGAGAGAAACAATCTCTACACCAAGATACTCAACATTAACATCATTGAAATGAGGACTTCCAGTATGAAACAATATGATGTTACATAACATACATTAACGCTGTCCCAGTAGTGGCTACTTGTGTTCTAGTTGTGGCTACTTGTGTTCTAGTTGTGGCCACCTGTGTCCCAGTTGTGGCTACTTGTGTCTTAGTTATGGCGACTTGTGTCCCAGTTGTGGCCACTTGTGTCTTAGTTATGGCGACTTGTGTCCCAGTTGTGGCCACCTGTGTCCCAGTTGTGGCCACCTGTGTCTTAGTTATGGCGACTTGTGTCCCAGTTGTGGCCACCTGTGTCCCAGTTGTGGCCACCTGTGTCTTAGTTATGGTGACTTGTGTCCCAGTTGTGGCCACTTGTGTCTTAGTTATGGCGACTTGTGTCCCAGTTGTGGCTACTTGTGTCTTAGTTGTGGCCACTTGTGTCCCAGTTGTGGCCACCTGTGTCACAGTTGTGGCTACTTGTCTCTTAGTTATGGCGACATGTGTCCCAGTTGTGGCCACTTGTGTCCCAGTTGTGGCCACTTGTGTCCCAGTTGTGGCTACCTGTGTCTCAGTTGTGGCCACTTGTGTCCCAGTTGTGGCTACCTGTGTCCCAGTTGTGGCCACTTGTGTCCCAGTTGTGGCCACTTGTGTCCCAGTTGTGGCTAACTATGTCCCAGTTGTGGCCACCTGTGTCCCAGTTGTGGCCACTTGTGTCCCAGTTGTGGCTACCTGTGTCCCAGTTGTGGCCACTTGTGTCTTAGTTATGGCGACTTGTGTCCCAGTTGTGGCTACTTGTGTCTTAGTTGTGGCCACTTGTGTCCCAGTTGTGGCCACCTGTGTCACAGTTGTGGCCACTTGTGTCCCAGTTGTGGCCACTTGTGTCCCAGTTGTGGCTACCTGTGTCTCAGTTGTGGCTACCTGTGTCCCAGTTGTGGCCACTTGTGTCCCAGTTGTGGCCACCTGTGTCTTAGTTATGGCGACTTGTGTCCCAGTTGTGGCCACCTGTGTCCCAGTTGTGGCCACTTGTGTCCCAGTTGTGGCCACTTGTGTCCCAGTTGTGGCTACCTGTGTCCCAGTTGTGGCCACTTGTGTCCCAGTTGTGGCTACCTGTGTCTCAGTTGTGGCCACTTGTGTCCCAGTTGTGGCTACCTGTGTCCCAGTTGTGGCCACTTGTGTCCCAGTTGTGGCTAACTATGTCCCAGTTGTGGCCACCTGTGTCTCAGTTGTGGCCACTTGTGTCCCAGTTGTGGCTACCTGTGTCCCAGTTGTGGCCACTTGTGTCCCAGTTGTGGCTAACTATGTCCCAGTTGTGGCCACCTGTGTCTCAGTTGTGGCCACTTGTGTCCCAGTTGTGGCTACCTGTGTCTCAGTTGTGGCCACTTGTGTCCCAGTTGTGGCTACCTGTGTCCCAGTTGTGGCCACTTGTGTCCCAGTTGTGGCTAACTATGTCCCAGTTGTGGCCACCTGTGTCTCAGTTGTGGCCACTTGTGTCCCAGTTGTGGCTACCTGTGTCCCAGTTGTGGCTACCTGTGTCCCAGTTGCTCATATTTAGAGTATCACTTCCACTTACAGATGTCTTTTGACAGCTGTAGGTTTAAAGGGTTCTTTCAGACATCTCCATCTAAAATAAAATCTTTAACGCCATAATGAGGAATCAAACTGGAGAATCAGCCTGTGAGTGCTGTGAGAGGAACATTCTGAGATCTTCAGCGTCCTCGTCTGTCTGCTCCTGCTCTCCTGATGAGAAGTTTGACGTCTTAGCGTGCACACACTCTCCTGCAGGCTGTTTCAGCTCGACTTTTAACGAGCAGAGAAGTAGAAATGTGCGGTGATGGAGAGGGATTTCCTCCTGGTCTTGTTCTCTGCCAGCAGCATCAGTGGTTTCTGCTGCCAGACTCTTCACTAACAGACGGAGCAGAGACGGGGGTTTCTGCTCGCTGGAGGAGGAAACAGAGAGAGAGAGAGAGCGGGGGAGGGGGACGAGGCTGCAGCTCCTCCCTTAAACTCCTCCATGACGCTGACAGCGGTCTTTAAATTGTTTGAAGCAAAAAAGACTTCACGATCATGAACAAATACACAATAAATAGACAGGATAGTTACCTGTCAGTTTGGAAAGGAAAGTTGAAATGGTCATCAGTGGGGTTCATCCCATCGGCCCAGTCAGTCCAGCAGCAGATATATGGGGAAGAACAGGAACCAGGTTTCAAATCTTCATGAAATCCTCATGTGTGTCTGAGCTCCATAGCTCAGTGGCTGACATCATTGGTTGGGGGTTTGAATCCTGTTCAGGTTCAGGGTACAATGAGGATCCGGTCTGGGTCCTTCACCTAACCTGTCCCTGATGTACACATATCCTTCTTTCGTCATGAGTCCTGGACTCTGTTTAGATCCTTCTACCTGGTGATGACCTGGACTCTGTTTAGATCCTTCTACCTGGTGATGACCTGGACTCTGTTTAGATCCTTCTACCTGGTGATGACCTGGACTCTGTTTAGATCCTTCTACCTGGTGATGACCTGGACTCTGTTTAGATCCTTCTACCTGGTGATGACCTGGACTCTGTTTAGATCTTTCTACCTGGTGATGACCTGGACTCTGTTTAGATCCTTCTACCTGGTGATGACCTGGACTCTGTTTAGATCTTTCTACCTGGTGATGACCTGGACTCTGTTTAGATCCTTCTACCTGGTGATGACCTGGACTCTGTTTAGATCCTTCTACCTGGTGATGACCTGGACTCTGTTTAGATCTTTCTACCTGGTGATGACCTGGACTCTGTTTAGATCCTTCTACCTGGTGATGACCTGGACTCTGTTTAGATCCTTCTACCTGGTGATGACCTGGACTCTGTTTAGATCCTTCTACCTGGTGATGACCTGGACTCTGTTTAGATCTTTCTACCTGGTGATGACCTGGACTCTGTTTAGATCCTTCTACCTGGTGATGACCTGGACTCTGTTTAGATCCTTCTACCTGGTGATGACCTGGACTCTGTTTAGGTCCTTCTACCTGGTGATGACCTGGACTCTGTTTAGATCCTTCTACCTGGTGATGACCTGGACTCTGTTTAGATCCTTCTACCTGGTGATGACCTGGACTCTGTGTCTTTAGATCGTCCATCAGAGGAAGCTGTCTAAAGCTCTGCTGAGACCAGGAGGGACGGTGGGGAAAGCCATCATCACGGTGAGTAGTCCCACGTTTCCTTTTGCTTTGTCTTTGCCTGTTTTGTTTCATCGCTCTTTGAATTCCTACTTTTTCCATCCTTAATCTTCTTTCTTTCTTTTTTTCTACTCTTTCTCTGCGGTTCCGTCCCCACAGGAATCATGTCTTAGGCTTTTATTTTGGCGGGTCATATAGCAGGAGTTTTATTTTGTGCTTTCTAAAGTTTTTCTTTTTCTATTTAAGACGTTAAAGCCTCCATCAGACAGGAAGGGGGATTTTTCGTGGTCCTGTGGTTTTCCAATCAGAGTTCCGATCCTCTGATCCGGACTATTCCGATCTCTTCTCAGACGGATTATTTCTTCATTTATCCCAAAAATCTGTGCTGGAAAATCCTCCTGATGTTTCTCCTCACCTCAGCTGAGCAGGATTGTTGTCTGTGTGGACTTTCATTCTTGTTGTTTTGAAGCGTTTCTCCTCTTCCCTCCTGTTTTCATGTTCCCTCGATCCTCGACGTTCCCAGTCAGAGAAGTCGAGGCGTCGCCGTCGTCAGGTGTAAGGTGATTGGTGGCGTCTCTGATATGATAAAGCGTCCACAGCAGCAGGATGGACTCCAGAACTGCATGAAACTTCAACAACCACTCTCTGGATGACCTGGGCGGTTGCCATGGTGTCATCTTTGCTTTTGTTTGTCTCTCCTGCATGTTTCTTCTTTTGTTCCCTCTCTGATCTCCGTTCTTCTTCTGCAGGTTTGTTCTGGTGAAATCGTTCCCTCAGGTCGTTTCCATGAGAATAAACTGCATAAATTCATTATCAGCGTCTCTAAAGTCAAACATGTCCCATCATCCCTGCAGGCGTCTGGTCTCAACAATATTATCATGTTTATTAAATCTAATACTTCATGCTTACTAAATGGGATAATTCATGTTTATTTGATGTAATTTTGAATAAATCAGCTGTTAATGTTCTGGATGCTTCAGGGGGAACAGAATGATGGTTACACAGACGATCCTGAGTGAGACAGTTTAAGGATGTGAATATTTACAGAATGACCTGTTTTAATGTGTCACTCTACTTAAAGATTGTAGACAGAATTCACTTCAGCTGTTCAGATGTGAAGACAAAAACGCTGAAGTCAGTCCGGTGAAGACTGATTTAGGATCACACATCCAGTATTTGATAATGATCATTTCATTCTCTACATCTGGAGCTGGAACAGACACAGGCGGAGCTTTCTGTCCATGAGCGTTTATTTTTGTCATATTTCTGCACATCCTCTCAGAGACCAACCAGACATTACTGAGTCTGTGTGCCTGTGTTTCAGATCACAGCAGAGGAGCTGACAGGAAACGACGACTACATCGAGCTCTCCTTCAGCGCCAGGAAGCTGGATGACAAGGTGTGTCCATGTTCTCCCGTCTATGACGGTTGTGGCCGTGTCTGTTAAGGATGGTTTATCGTCCAGACGTCTGCTGACTCAGACTTTTCACTGTAACTGAGAAGGACGCCGTGTTTAGCGAGCAGACGTGGAAAATACTGCTGAATGAGACAGCTGCTGTCTGAGGCTGGAGGTCTGGGTTCAGGACTGACTCATTTTAGAGGTTTTTATCAGACTTATTCCATCAGTGGTCATGTTCACACAGCATCAGCAGTTACCATGGAGACCAGACGTGAACGCCAAAGAGGAGTTTAGAGACTGACAGAGAAACACCTGAGACGGAGAACTGGAGATCATTAGAGCTGATGGACTGGTTGATTGATTGATTGGTTGGCAGTGTGGGTTTATCCGATGATGATGACTGTGGTTTTGAAAGTCTTCATCGTCCTCATAGACCAGTTAGTCTGATGAAGCTGCTGCGTCTCCACAGGAACCTCATTTCATCGGCCTGGACTCATCCATTTCAGACATTTTTGCTTTTTTTCACCCATTATTGACTTTTTAACTTGAAACTGTTTTTTTGCTGCTCTTCTCCCATTTTTTTCCCCTTTAACTTATTTTTGCCCATTGTCCATCCATTTTTGTCAGTTCACTCATCTTTGGCATTTTTCACCCATTTTTGCCACTGTTTTGAATCCTTTTTTGCTACTTTTTGCCCATTTTGCTACTTTCTTCTGACTATTTTCACAGTTATGGCATTATTTAGGGCCCGAGCACCGACCAAGAGTCGACGAGGACCCTATCGAATTTTGTTTGTCCAAAGATTTCAGGCAATTTGAGGCCCGTTTTCAGGGCCTCAATTTATGTAAAAAGTCCAGTTTTTTTCTCAAAAATATCCCCCACGAGAAATAACTCTCTGGTGGTGGAACGGTGTAAGTCTGTCACACAGTTTTTTTCTAGGAGGCGCCAAAAGTGAGATAGGGCCGTGGGTCGTACCTACAAATCAGTACACTTATGAATCATGATGAGACAAAAAAAATCACAATATGACCATCCTCTAAAACGTACAGAGCAGAACTACAGACGCTGAAGGGTCAAAATTTGGTGTTTTTGGCCTTTTTCACTGACGGACACTTTGCGCATTTGAACGAACTCGTCCGAGGCTTTCATCTGATTGACTCCAGATTTTTTTGATTCAAACTAGACAACCTTGAGACCCAAAGCTGAGCTCTTGGTGAGTTTTCACCCTAGGGCGGCGACGTTATCGGAGCACAAACTTAAACGTTGTTTTTGTTCATTTTCAACTGTGAAATTTCACCGATAATACCTTATAACTTTTTAGTGTTTATGTCAATCATCACCAAACTCCACAATGATAATCGCACATTAGTCCTGAATACATTCATGTATCAATACCATTATTTTGTCACAGCGCCCCCTTCTGCCAGGTGAACACTTGCACCACTGATTTTTCATGTGTTTTTCATGTGTTGAGAGCAAAAAATCAGCCCCAGCACACTGTTTCGCTCAGGGTTATATGATTTTTGGTACGCATGTAGGTCATCATCAGACCTGCAAAAAAGCCTCTTGGACCCATGCCCAAAGCCCAACAGGAAGTCCACCAGCTTCACTGAAATTTCACAGTAAGAAGTTTTTGATGGTGCCAAATGAATGTAACACCTTCTAACTTTTTTAAAACTACATTCTATGTTCTTCAAAATGCTCTAGCAAGACAACAGAGTCACAGTGAACTCACCTATGTACAGAAAAAATCATCATAGCGCCCCCTACTGACAACAGGAAGCAACACCAGTGTGTCATATCTGCAGTCCTCTTGCTGTACTTTACCTTTTATGCTCTGATTTACAAAGACAACCTCCTTATTTTTCCACAGCAGAGGCATTTTAGTGAAGGATGTCTCACTGGAGACAGAAAGCACTTCAAGATTTTGTCAACCTGCCAGGAAATATATGTAACATATATGTATATATGTGTACCTCTCCCTCTGAATGTGATTACCTTCAAAATTCCCATGTATATTCAAGGTCATCGTTTATCTTCTTCTCACTGATTTTAACCAACCAAGCTCAGAATTAGATAGAAATGCCCCAACACTGACATGTCATGTATTTAATTATTTATTCCTTTATTTTTTTAATTATTCATTCGCTTTTTTATTCACAAAATAATGTCTTTTCCTCCTCAGCAAAATGTAAGGCTAAATGAGTCTGTGGTGACGGGATTTCTTCATTATTTAAAGTGAAGTTTGGGCAGTAACTCACTGCACGAGTTTGCTTACACCCCACTAAGACAACACAGGGGCCGGTGGCCCTTCAGTGCTGCTCGTAGCCCTAGTTTTCCATCAACGTCTCCGTTTCACGTTCTTTCTTTTCTGACATTTGTGCTCGTCGTGTTCTAGCCATGATTTCTGACGTGACTTATTTCCATCGGTGTGTTAACATTACCATTATGGATTAGAGATGTAAGAGTCCCGGTGTATCGGTTTAAAAGGAGACTGTGCTGACTGGTGATTTTGTTGATGTTTTCAGGACTTTTTCAGTAAATCAGACCCGTTCCTGGAGATCTACAGACTGAACGATGACGCTACGCTACAGCTCGTCTACAGAACTGAGGTACACAAAAAACTTCTGCACATGATCCTGATTCTTGTAGCTCTAAACCAGATCAGACAACCAATACAACCCCAGTCCCAAAAAAGTTGGATCTGTGTGAAATGTAAATATAATCAGAAGTCAAAGATTGTCTAATCTCATAGAGTCATATTTCATTCACAATAGAACAGAAACAACAGATCAGAGTTAACCTGAGACTTTTTAACATTTCAGGAAAATATTAGCTCTCTTAGGATTTGATGGCAGCAACGCATCTCAAGGCAGAGTCTCTCAGAAGTACAGATGATCAGAGGTTTGTCTGTGAAAAAATGTCTAAAATTTATGGGCATGGGCTCAGGAACCTTCCAGAAATCATCGTCTGTCAACACAGCTGGCCGTGCCATCCACCAATGACAGTTAAAGCTGATCATGGAGAGAAGAAGCCAGATGTGACCAGGATCCAGAAACACCGTGGTCCGTCTTCTCTGGACCAAAGCTCATTTAACATGGACTGAGGAAACATGGAAAACTGTTCTGTGGCCAGAGGAAACATGGAAAACTGTTCTGTGGTCAGAGGGAACATGGAAAACTGTTCTGTGGTCAGAGGGAACATGGAAAACTGTTCTGTGGTCAGAGGGAATATGGAAAACTGTTCTGTGGTCAGAGGGAACATGGAAAACTGTTCTGTGGTCAGAGGGAACAGGGAAAACTGTTCTGTGGTCAGAGGGAACAGGGAAAACTGTTCTGTGGTCAGAGGGAATATGGAAAACTGTTCTGTGGTCAGAGGGAACAGGGAAAACTGTTCTGTGGTCAGAGGAAACATGCAAAACTGTTCTGTGGTCAGAGGAAACATAGAAAACTGTTCTGTGGTCAGAGGAAACATGGAAAACTGTTCTGTGGTCAGAGGAAACATAGAAAACTGTTCTGTGGTCAGAGGAAACATGGAAAACTGTTCTGTGGTCTGAGGAAACATGGAAAACTGTTCTGTGGTCAGAGGAATCATGGAAAACTGTTCTGTGGTCAGAGGAATCATGGAAAACTGTTCTGTGGTCAGAGGAATCATGGAAAACTGTTCTGTGGTCAGAGGAAACATGGAAAACTGTTCTGTGGTCAGAGGAATCATGGAAAACTGTTCTGTGGTCAGAGGAAACATGGAAAACTGTTCTGTGGTCAGAGGAAACATGCAAAACTGTTCTGTGGTCAGAGGAAACAGGGAAAACTGTTCTGTGGTCAGAGGAAACATGCAAAACTGTTCTGTGGTCAGAGGAAACATGGAAAACTGTTCTGTGGTCAGAGGAAACATGGAAAACTGTTCTGTGGTCAGAGGAAACATGGAAAACTGTTCTGTGGTCAGAGGAAACATGGAAAACTGTTCTGTGGTCAGAGGAAACATGGAAAACTGTTCTGTGGTCAGAGGAAACATAGAAAACTGTTCTGTGGTCAGAGGAAACATAGAAAACTGTTCTGTGGTCAGAGGAATCATGGAAAACTGTTCTGTGGTCAGAAGAAACATGGAAAACTGTTCTGTGGTCAGAGGAAACATGGAAAACTGTTCTGTGGTCAGAGGAAACATGGAAAACTGTTCTGTGGTCAGAGGAAACATAGAAAACTGTTCTGTGGTCAGAGGAAACAGGGAAAACTGTTCTGTGGTCAGAGGAATCATGGAAAACTGTTCTGTGGTCAGAGGAATCATGGAAAACTGTTCTGTGGTCAGAGGAAACATGGAAAACTGTTCTGTGGTCAGAGGAATCATGGAAAACTGTTCTGTGGTCAGAGGAAACATGGAAAACTGTTCTGTGGTCAGAGGAAACATGGAAAACTGTTCTGTGGTCAGAGGAAAGATGGAAAACTGTTCTGTGGTCAGAAGAAACCACAGACGCCGTGTCCTGTGGACTAAAGAGGATCTGGAGCATCCAGCTGGTTCTCCTGGCTCAGGTCTAAAGCCTGCGTCTCTGATGGGATGGGGTTGATTAGTGCCTATGGCGTGGGCAGCTCTAACATCTGGAGAGGAACATCTGCTCCCATCCAGACACGTCTCTGTCAGGGAAGGCTGCCGCTATTTCAGCAAGACCATGCTAAACCACAGACCACATCCATCACAACAGCATGGCTTCACAGGAAGAGAGTCTGGGTCCTGAACCAACAGAAAACATTTGGAGCATCAGAAAAGGAAAATCCAGCAAAGACCCAGGACTGTTGAGCTGCTAGAATCCTCCATCAGACAAGAATGGGACAACATTCCTCTCCATCAACTGGTCTCCTCACTTCCAGACTGTTGTTAAAGAAGAGGGGATGATACACACTGGTAAACACGGTCCTGTCCCTACTTTTTTGAGATGTGTCCAAAATGAGCTAATATTTTCCTGAAATGTTAAAACGTCTCAGTTTAACTCTGATCTGTGTTCATGAGATTAACAATCACTGACTTCTGTTTTTGATTTACATTTTACACAGCATCCCAACTTTTTTGGAGTTGGGGTTGTATCTCCATGAGTGTGACTGTATTGGTCATAGGCAGCTGTATGGGGGGATGTGATGTTTACAGCTCTTGTCCTTACATGGTCATGTTTCCTGTCTCTCTGCTCCAGACTGTCATGAATAATCTCAACCCGGTGTGGAAAACCTTCAAAGTGTCTCTGAACTCGCTCTGCAGCGGAGACCACGAACGCAAGCTCCAGGTACAAACACAGACGCACACGCTCTCTGGTGTCAGTCCATGGCGGCCTGGCTCCAGGCTGAATATGGACTTTTGATTGGCTGCTGCAGGTCAAACCTGACGGACGCTCCTCTCTGTTCAATAGGATAGGAGATACAAATTTAAGGTGGAAACCTTTATATACTCTCATGGGGGGGTTATCAGGGTCCAGTCTCTGGTTTATCAGGGTCCAGTCTCTGGGTCTATCAGGGTCCAGTCTCTGGTTTATCAGGGTCCAGTCTCTGGGTCTATCAGGGTCCAGTCTCTGGTTTATCTGGGTCCAGTCTCTGGTTTATCAGGGTCCAGTCTCTGGTTTATCAGGGTCCAGTCTCTGGGTCTATCAGGGTCCAGTCTCTGGTTTATCAGGGTCCAGTCTCTGGGTCTATCAGGGTCCAGTCTCTGGTTTATCAGGGTCCAGTCTCTGGGTCTATCAGGGTCCAGTCTCTGGTTTATCTGGGTCCAGTCTCTGGTTTATCAGGGTCCAGTCTCTGGTTTATCAGGGTCCAGTCTCTGGGTCTATCAGGGTCCAGTCTCTGGTTTATCAGGGTCCAGTCTCTGGGTCTATCAGGGTCCAGTCTCTGGTTTATCTGGGTCCAGTCTCTGGTTTATCAGGGTCCAGTCTCTGGTTTATCAGGGTCCAGTCTCTGGGTCTATCAGGGTCCAGTCTCTGGTTTATCAGGGTCCAGTCTCTGGGTCTATCAGGGTCCAGTCTCTGGTTTATCAGGGTCCAGTCTCTGGGTCTATCAGGGTCCAGTCTCTGGTTTATCTGGGTCCAGTCTCTGGGTCTATCAGGGTCCAGTCTCTGGGTCTATCAGGGTCCAGTCTCTGGTTTATCAGGGTCCAGTCTCTGGTTTATCAGGGTCCAGTCTCTGGGTCTATCAGGGTCCAGTCTCTGGTTTATCAGGGTCCAGTCTCTGGGTCTATCAGGGTCCAGTCTCTGGTTTATCAGGGTCCAGTCTCTGGGTCTATCAGGGTCCAGTCTCTGGTTTATCTGGGTCCAGTCTCTGGGTCTATCAGGGTCCAGTCTCTGGGTCTATCAGGGTCCAGTCTCTGGTTTATCTGGGTCCAGTCTCTGGGTTTATCAGGGTCCAGTCTCTGGGTTTATCAGGGTCCAGTCTCTGGGTTTATCAGGGTCCAGTCTCTGGGTTTATTAGGGTCCAGTCTCTGGTTTATCTGGGTCCAGTCTCTGGGTTTATCAGGGTCCAGTCTCTGGGTTTATCAGGGTCCAGTCTCTGGGTTTATCAGGGTCCAGTCTCTGGGTTTATTAGGGTCCAGTCTCTGGTTTATCAGGGTCCAGTCTCTGGGTTTGTCAGGGTCCAGTCTCTGGGTTTATCAGGGTCCAGTCTCTGGGTCTCTCAGGGTCCAGTCTCTGGTTTATCTGGGTCCAGTCTCTGGGTTTGTCAGGGTCCAGTCTCTGGGTCTATCAGGGTCCAGTCTCTGGGTTTGTCAGGGTCCAGTCTCTGGGTCTATCAGGGTCCAGTCTCTGGGTCTATCAGGGTCCAGTCTCTGGGTCTATCAGGGTCCAGTCTCTGGGTCTATCAGGGTCCAGTCTCTGGGTCTATCAGGGTCCAGTCTCTGGGTCTATCAGGGTCCAGTCTCTGGGTTTGTCAGGGTCCAGTCTCTGGGTCTATCAGGGTCCAGTCTCTGGGTCTATCAGGGTCCAGTCTCTGGGTCTATCAGGGTCCAGTCTCTGGGTCTATCAGGGTCCAGTCTCTGGGTCTATCAGGGTCCAGTCTCTGGGTCTATCAGGGTCCAGTCTCTGGGTTTATCAGGGTCCAGTCTCTGGGTTTATCAGGGTCCAGTCTCTGGGTTTATTAGGGTCCAGTCTCTGGTTTATCAGGGTCCAGTCTCTGGGTTTGTCAGGGTCCAGTCTCTGGGTTTATCAGGGTCCAGTCTCTGGGTCTCTCAGGGTCCAGTCTCTGGTTTATCTGGGTCCAGTCTCTGGGTTTGTCAGGGTCCAGTCTCTGGGTCTATCAGGGTCCAGTCTCTGGGTTTGTCAGGGTCCAGTCTCTGGGTCTATCAGGGTCCAGTCTCTGGGTCTATCAGGGTCCAGTCTCTAGGTTTGTCAGGGTCCAGTCTCTGGGTCTATCAGGGTCCAGTCTCTGGGTCTATCAGGGTCCAGTCTCTGGGTCTATCAGGGTCCAGTCTCTGGGTCTATCAGGGTCCAGTCTCTGGGTCTGTCAGGGTCCAGTCTCTAGGTTTGTCAGGGTCCAGTCTCTGGGTCTATCAGGGTCCAGTCTCTGGGTCTATCAGGGTCCAGTCTCTGGGTCTATCGGGGTCCAGTCTCTAGGTTTGTCAGGGTCCAGTCTCTAGGTTTGTCAGGGTCCAGTCTCTGGGTCTATCAGGGTCCAGTCTCTGGGTTTATCAGGGTCCAGTCTCTAGGTTTGTCAGGGTCCAGTCTCTGGGTCTATCAGGGTCCAGTCTCTGGTTTATCAGCAGTGACGGAGGGAGGAAGATGAGGAGGAGGGGGAGGTGTTGCTGATGGAGTCTAACTGTGCGTTCACACCAAGCGCGAGTAAATTTATCCGCGTGAATGAATCCCATGTAAAGTCAATGTACAGACGCGAGTTGACGCCCCTTCGCCTCGGGTGGCGCGTGACGCGCGATACGCGCGAGTGATTCGCGCGAATGAGGCGAATTCGCGCCGCCAGTTCGCGTCATCGCGTCTATGCTCGAGTTCAAAAAATTGAACTCCGGCGAATTTTCGCGCCGCGATGGCCAATCAGCATGGAGATCCTCCGGCGACGTCACCGGATGTTTCCGAAGGAGGGCCGGCCCGGAGGAAGCGGCTCATTCAACCCGAAAATGGAGCAGAGACCGGGGCTGTCTGTTTCTGTGTGCCCCGAGCTCTACCACACACCCTGCCTGTTCCACCGGCACAGGAAGAAAAGGATTGGAGGAAAGTCAGGGAGGATGTCGGATTGTCTGGTAAGTTGTACAAACATCCGTCTATCACGTGTTTTCTGCCATCTGTTACCAGGTTAGCACCATAGTTAGCACAGCCCGAGTTAGCACAACAGTCAGGCATGCTAATTTCCCCCTCACTACTGGACAGTTGTGTGTTTTATTCAGGTGGGTTATGATGAAGGAAATGGAAGAAACAGAGGGACACGTATTTGCAGAAGAGGAGAAAGGAGACAGAGTGGAGGAGCAGGGCCATCAGGACCCTCCATCACCAAAGGGGGTCGAGGACAGTCGGGCTGCAGAGGACCTCCATGAAGATCAGGGCCAGCAGATGAGGTATAAAGTTTGTTGACAGCACACACAGCATGGAAATATTTAGGGACAAATGTCTTCATAGGCTACTAATGGAAAGTTGTTTTTATGTGGACAAACAAGAATATAAATAGTGTCATAGCTGAACCTGTGTACTGTATTCATATGTACACTTCTGTATTTTATCAGAACATCATGTACTCCTCTCTGAAACACTACTACCTGCTGCTGCTTCTGCTCCTCCAACACCTGGCCCATCCACTCCAGCTGCTGTTCCCACAGGTATGTCAATGAATAGAGCCACATCAATCAACAAATGATGGATTTGGTATTAAACTGATCATTCTGAGCACTTTAAAGGAGGAGGGAAGTAATCTATCACAGCTTTCTTTAGAGCAGATATTTTATAATGTAATTCATGCATGTATGTTTATCTTTGGTAGAGCTAGTGCTGCCTCTCATGTCACAACCTGATCCTTTTCTGTGTGTTTCCTTAGTAGTATTCTATTGATGAATTACAATAGTATCACTAAATATGTTGTTTCCATTACAGAGACCCCAAGGAGGAGACCCCTGAGTGACTCCAGACAGCAGCTGACGGAGGTGGAGAGGATGTTGCTGGAGGCCCTGAGGACCAGTCCGCCTGCAGCAGGAGGTGGAGAGGATGAAAAGTCTGCTTCCTTCTCTGCAGAGATTGCTGCTTCAGATGAACAAATTTGTCTTCAAATTCATAGACTGATGTATAAATATAGCACTGTTCTGCTTAATCCAGAACAACTGGAACCTACGGACTAGTTCTGGTTTCTACAAACTGAGGTAAATATCTCTGCAGGGAACGAGCCAGACTTTAATCTCCTCTCTCTTCCATTTAACTCCTCCAAGCAAGCTCCTTTGTGTTTCTGTTGTAAATTGATTTAAGTTTGTTTGAATGTTAAATGTTTGTCCTTTTTATGAATTAAATTGTCTTTTAATAACAATCATAGTTTGACTTTTTAAGGTAACAATCTCATGTTTCTCTTATTATCATGGAGTAGATATTTGATTAACATTAACACTCATGTCAGCGTCAGCACTGTATGATCATTTTAGGTCTAAATATTGCTCATGTTTGGTTGGCTGGTAAATCTGGGATAACTTTCAGTCAAAATCTTCTTAACTGGAGCCATCTTAAACTGCTGTATTGTATATATTTAGCCTCTTGCCAAGGTAATTAAAACAAGTACTACATTTCAGTCATAAAATCATCCACAGATTCAGCTGTCCTGATACATGGTGCTGTCTTGTTAAACCTAGATTAAAATAGTTTTATCTGAAGTAAAGAGCTTCCTGTCATTAAGTTAATAATTACTCATTCTGAAGTCCAGGATCTACCTCCTTTTTCCCAGTAGATAAAGTGTGTTATTGGTATCAAGACCTTTATAGATGAGCTATTTCTGGATCTGTGCACATGACTCTGTTAAGAATAGGCTACCAGTTATTATAACTTCCTATGTGTGCTGCCTAGAGAAATGCATCCTTCTAACAAGAAATAAATCTAGTTACTGAATATTTCTATTAGCATTCATAATTTCATAATAATAATAGGACAGGTATCAAAGCACTGAAACCATTTTATTATGGTGTTTATATGAAATATAAAAGTACAGGAAGTTTGTTGCTGTGGCTGTCTCTTTAAAGAGCTGTGGTGATGTGATGCTTTTTGCACTACATGGTGAATTGCCATGGGACTGCTCCTGCTGAGAAGGATGCCATGAGGTTTTCAGATGGCAGTGATTATATCCAGGATGATCTTGCAGACAGAGGGAACACTGAGCCAGAAGCTGCTAGCAATGGTCCTGAAGGAGTCATCAGTGAAGATATCTATAACACAAGAAAAACATGTAATGTAACTGAGTAGCAGAGAAAAACTGTAGCTGAGGGTCACCATGAAGTAGCATCATTATAATATTACATGTGTACATGACTGCACATGCGTGTCCTCGTGTCTTCTGCTGTAAACTGGTAATGCTGGTGTGTGAAATCAACAAGTCACTTTTATTTTTCCCTTCATCTGGGTGAGATCATTTCCTGCCTCTGTTGACTTTAATGTGGTTAATGAAACTGCAGATGGTCATTTCCACCTGAATGACCAGACGATAGCAGAAAGCAGCTCAGAGGTTTTCAGAGTTTTATGTCATACAGATGAACTTTATATATATTAGTGCCTATGGCGTTTATATATATATATATATATATATATATATACACACATATATATATATATATACACATATATATACACACACACACACATATATATATATACACACACACACACACACACATATATATAGTGGCGAGCTGTGATGAGATATGGATCAAAGACAAGTTCTGTAACTTCAGTATGTCCTCATACAACAGACATAATCAGTGACCTTTCAGTGGAGTCCTGTAATGACCACAGACTCATACAGACAGCCTACTCTGCAGCTATGACTCCCCTCTCATGAGTCGCACTTTGGAAAATATTTTCCACTAAAACATGAACTAATAAACGAAACATGCATAATTACTCACCGGAGACAGGTGGACAGGTATCTGCAGCTGGGATATTGTCTGTAGTTGATATCCTGGAGTGATATCACGGCACCGATTCAAGCTAACAGGGGCTAACCGGGCTAGCCGACAATAACACCGGCTGCCGTCATGGTGGTGGACTTCACCGAGCTGTGTGGGTCTCCTGGAGATGCACCCAGCCCCGACGAGTGTCCGTCAGTTATGGACTTTCTACAGCAGAGAAAGCAGCTGTCTCTTGCGTGCGGTCCAGCTCCACCATTGACAACTGATGGTGCCGGATGTGGAGAAGAAAGCCCCTCCCTCCTCGTGTCTTTTGGCAGAGAGTTCGCGCGAACAGGGTGAGTTTTTTCGCGCGACTAATTCGCATGAATTAAGCGATTGTTCGCGCTTGGTGTGTACGCAGGGTAAAGAAGCAGAAAACATCCGTTAACCTCTGTTAGTACAGGTGTATAATGGTTATATGTCATTCAGCTCTTTTAAGGATGTGTGAGTATAAAGACATGGAAATACCCGTTTTAACTCTTCTGGGTTTTAAACTCTGTTGATAAAATGAAGCTTTAGTTTAGAGTTATTTCCGGTTTCATTCGTTCAGATCTGCTCTGTGTTTCGTGTCGGCTCAGATTTCCATTTTCTCTAGATGATCCTCCCGGCTCTGAGCCGATGGTTCTGTCAGATGTGACTGTGATGGATCAGAGTGTCTCTGAAGAACCAGCAAAAACAAAACCAACATTTCCACAACTGTCAGTCAGCGACGGCTGAAACCAAAAACAGGCCATCTAAAAATACTAACAATACTAACAATACTCAAAATACTCAAAATACTAAAATACTAACAATACTCGAAATACTCAAAATACTAAAATACTAACAATACTAACAATACTCGAAATACTCAAAATACTAAAATACTAACAATACTAAAATACTAAAATACTAACAATACTCAAAATAC
This sequence comes from Cheilinus undulatus, assembly GCF_018320785.1. Classification (NCBI taxonomy): domain Eukaryota; kingdom Metazoa; phylum Chordata; class Actinopteri; order Labriformes; family Labridae; genus Cheilinus; species Cheilinus undulatus. The sequence goes on from NC_054872.1 coordinate 54,358,612, forward strand.
TCAAAATACTAAAATACTAACAATACTCAAAATACTAACAATACTAACAATACTAACAATACTAACAATACTAACAATACTCAAAATACTCAAAATACTAAAATACTAACAATACTCAAAATACTAACAATACTAACAATACTAAAATACTAACAATACTAACAATACTAACAATACTCAAAATACTCAAAATACTAAAATACTAACAATACTCAAAATACTAACAATACTAACAATACTAACAATACTAAAATACTAACAATACTAACAATACTAACAATACTCAAAATACTAAAAATACTAAAATACTAACAATACTCAAAATACTCAAAATACTGAAATACTAACAATACTCGAAATACTCAAAATACTAAAATACTAACAATACTCAAAATACTAACAATACTAACAATACTCAAAATACTCAAAATACTAACAATACTAACAATACTAACAATACTCAAAATACTAAAATACTAACAATACTCAAAATACTAACAATACTAACAATACTAACAATACTCAAAATACTAAAAATACTAACAATACTAACAATACTCAAAATACTAAAATACTAACAATACTCGAAATACTCGAAATACTAAAATACTAACAATACTCAAAATACTAACAATACTAACAATACTAACAATACTCAAAATACTCAAAATACTAAAATACTAACAATACTAACAATACTAACAATACTCGAAATACTCGAAATACTCAAAATACTAAAATACTAACAATACTCAAAATACTAACAATACTCAAAATACTAACAATACTCAAAATACTAACAATACTAACAATACTAACAATACTCAAAATACTAAAATACTAACAATACTCAAAATACTCAAAATACTAAAATACTAACAATACTCAAAATACTCAAAATACTAAAATACTAACAATACTCAAAATACTAACAATACTAACAATACTAACAATACTCAAAATACTCAAAATACTCAAATACTAAAATACTAACAATACTAACAATACTCGAAATACTCAAAATACTCAAATACTAAAATACTAACAATACTAACAATACTCGAAATACTCAAAATACTAAAATACTAACAATACTCAAAATACTAACAATACTCAAAATACTAACAATACTAAAATACTAACAATACTCAAAATACTCAAAATACTGAAATACTAAAATACTACCAATACTCAAAATACTAACAATACTAACAATACTAACAATACTCGAAATACTCGAAATACTCAAAATACTAAAATACTAACAATACTCAAAATACTAACAATACTCAAAATACTAACAATACTCAAAATACTAACAATACTAACAATACTCAAAATACTAAAATACTAACAATACTCAAAATACTCAAAATACTAAAATACTAACAATACTCAAAATACTCAAAATACTAAAATACTAACAATACTCAAAATACTAACAATACTAACAATACTAACAATACTCAAAATACTCAAAATACTCAAATACTAAAATACTAACAATACTAACAATACTCGAAATACTCAAAATACTAAAATACTAACAATACTCAAAATACTAACAATACTCAAAATACTAACAATACTAAAATACTAACAATACTCAAAATACTCAAAATACTGAAATACTAACAATACTCGAAATACTCAAAATACTAAAATACTACCAATACTCAAAATACTCACAATACTAAAATACTAACAATACTAACAATACTAAAATACTAACAATACTTAAAATACTCAAAACACTAAAATACTAACAATACTCAAAATACTCAAAATACTAAAATACTAACAATACTCAAAATACTAACAATACTAACAATACTCAAAATACTAAAATACTAACAATACTAACAATACTAACAATACTAAAATACTAAAATACTAACAATACTCAAAATACTCAAAATACTAAAATACTAACAATACTAACAATACTAAAATACTCAAAATACTCAAAATACTCAAAATACTTAAATACTAACAATACTAACAATACTAACAATACTAAAATACTAACAGTACTCAAAATACTCAAAATACTAAAATATTAACAATACTAAAATACTAAAATACTAAAATACTAACAATACTCAAAATACTAAAAATACTAACAATACTAACAATACTCAAAATACTCAAAATACTAAAATACTAACAATACTCAAAATACTAACAATACTCAAAATACTAAAAATACTCAAAATACTAAAATACTAACAATACTAACAATACTAAAATACTAAAATACTCAAAATACTCAAAATACTAAAATACTAACAATACTCAAAATACTCAAAATACTAAAATACTTGCCCTTTTTCAACATTTTTTGCCAATCTAAGCTACCTTTTGCCATTAAACACCCCTTTTTCCCTACTTTTTTTTTTTTTTTACCTATTTTTGAAACTTCTTTTCGACACTTTTATCCTATTTTTGCCCTTTTATAATATTTTTGCCACTTTTTGTCCAAATAAGCTACCCTTTCCCATTAAAAACCACGTATTTCCCTTCCTCCCAAATCTTGCCTCTTCTTTTTGCCCTTTTTTACCATTTGTTGTCACATTTTGCCCCTTCAAGGTACCTTTTGCCATCACATACCACTTGTTTCATATTTTTGGCCATTTTTCTACTTTCTGACCATTTTTCCACCTTCTCTCCCCATTTTTGCCAATTTTCCCCCATTTTGCTGCCTTTGACCATTGTTGCCCCCTTACACTTATTTGTTTTTGCTACTTCAAGCCTTTTTTGACACTTTCACCTCTTAGATTGTGTGCAATGGTGTTTTTCAACAGTTTGGCTCTTTGGTTGAGCAGGGTTGAGTAACACTGATATAAATGAATCATTATTTGGTTTTTATGATCAGGTCTGATGTTGATTCACAAATAATGCAAAAAAGTGGATTTGCTATTTTCGTGTGGTGTCCTTGTGGCCCAAGTGTAGCTATCTAACAACATCACCATAATATTCATAGCAGGTGTATCTAAGGCACTGAAATGGCCACCCAGCACTCTGAGCCTGTTCTCCCAGGCTGAGCGACACATCAGGGCGCCAAGAATCACCGAGCCTGAGACGGAGAGAGGAAACTAAACCCATGAGCGTCAGCACAGAGGGTCATTCAGACCGGACCAAAGAAGATTACTCAGACCAGACCAAAGAGGGTTATTCAGACCGGACCAAGGAGGGTTACTCAGACTGGACCAAAGAGGGTTACTCGGACCGGACCAAAGAAGATTACTCAGACCAGACCAAAGAGGGTTATTCAGACCGGACCAAGGAGGGTTACTCAGACCGCACCAAAGAGGGTTACTCGGACCGGACCAAAGAAGATTACTCAGACCAGACCAAAGAGGGTTATTCAGACCGGACCAAAGAGGGTTACTCGGACCGGACCAAAGAAGATTACTCAGACCGCACCAAAGAGGGTTACTCAGACCGGACCAAAGAGGGTTATTCAGACCGGACCAAAGAAGATTACTCAGACCGGACCAAAGAGGGTTATTCAGACCGGACCAAAGAGGGTTATTCAGACCGGACCAAAGAGGGTTACTCAGACCGGACCAAAGAGGGTTACTCAGACCGGACCAAAGAGGGTTATTCAGACCGGACCAAAGAGGGTTATTCAGACCGGACCAAAGAAGATTACTCAGACCGCACCAAAGAGGGTTACTCAGACCGGACCAAAGAGGGTTATTCAGACCGGACCAAAGAGGGTTACTCGGACCGGACCAAAGAAGGTTACTCAGACCGGACCAAAGAGGGTTACTCAGACCGGACCAAAGAGGGTTATTCAGACCGGACCAAAGAGGGTTACTCAGACCGGACCAAAGAGGGTTATTCAGACCGGACCAAAGAAGATTACTCAGACCGCACCAAAGAGGGTTACTCAGACCGGATCAAAGAGGGTTACTCAGACCAGACCAAAGAGGGTTATTCAGACCGGACCAAAGAGGGTTACTCAGACTGGACCAAAGAGGGTTACTCAGACCGGACCAAAGAGGGTTACTCAGACTGGACCAAAGAGGGTTACTCAGACCGGATCAAAGACGTAGTGACCAACACACTCAGTGGATTTTCTGGCAGATCCATTTCCTGGCTGAAACCTGACTGAAAAAACTGAAAAAACTGTGGTTATTACTTTTTAAAATTTTGTGGTCAAAAATGGAAAAAATGGCTTGTTTTCCTGTTTTTTTTCTTTCTAATTCCATTTTTTGTTTTCTTCCTTTAATGAAATAGTTGAGGTAAAGGAAGTCAGGTGACTTATTGGGAAAGGTGAGCTTTTCAAAATAAAAGCCTCCATGTCAAAATGAGGGCCATCTATAGAATTTTACAGTGTTATATTAGCTAAAAATGCTCTTTATACAATTTATGACAAATAATGTAAATTGTTAATGTACTGGAAATTTAATTAACTGTAATGTTATTACTTTTTTAAAATCTTTTTTCTTATTTCATATATATATATACACACCTGTGTATAGATAGATAGATAGATGTAGCTACTACAGCCTCTCAGAACACTTTCAGAGTTTAGAAATGTGACATTAATGTCTTTTCTGCTCTTTGAGGACGTCACGTTTCAGAGAGAGAGAGAGAGACAGATAGAGACAGAGAGAGAGACAGAGAGAGACAGAGAGAGAGACAGAGAGAGACAGATAGAGACAGAGGGAGAGACAGAGAGAGAGAGAAACAGAGACAGAGAGAGAGAGAGAGAGAGAGAGACAGAGAGAGAGAAACAGAGAGAGAAACAGAGACAGAGAGAGAGAGAGACTGATGCCGAGAGTGCCGCCTCATTAAAACTCTTCCCCTGTTTCCTCTCAGGTACAGAAACTCTGCAGACTCTCCTCTGTGCATGTGTGTGTGTGTGTGTAATTATGTGGGGGGGGTGTAATGCTCCAAGAGGCTTCCAATCGATCTCATCAACACACATTTACCCTCCAGGTTTCATACCTGTAGCTCCTCCATTTTGAGATTTCCAGTGTGCACTATTGATGCAGTTCACAGATTATTAACAGAACCACCAGATCATCATGAGCATGCTCAGTTGGTGAGTTCTCAGGCAGCTGAATGGCACCCTGGTAATGACAGAAACATCCCAATGATGTCTGAGTCCTTTCTTTGAGGTTTCTGACTGAGCTCTGATAAACAGAGAGGAAGAAACAGAGAGGGAGGAGGGACACACACAGGAAACACACACTAACAACACATACACACTCATGACTACACACCCCAACATCCTCTGATCTAATTGGCTCGCTTGCCCACTTGACTCCTGCAGCCTATATTATGAGACAACTTTTTTCTCTCTCTCTTTCATTTTGACTCTTCATCATCTTCATCACATTTAAATTCATTTCTGTCCCTGTAGAGAAATCAGCCACCATATAAAATTAATATTAATATAGGACACACCCTCAGTGTTATTATAATAGAATAGTTTTTAATATAGGACACACCCTCAGTGTTATTATCATAGTTATTAATATAGGACACACCCTCAGTGTTATTATCATAGTTATTAATAAAGGACACACCCTCAGTGTTATTATCATAGTTATTAATAAAGGACACACCCTCAGTGTTATTATCATAGTTATTAATATAGGACACACCCTCAGTGTTATTATAATAGAATAGTTAAAAATATAGGACACACCCTCAGTGTTATTATAATAGAATAGTTATTAATATAGGACACACCCTCAGTGTTATTATAATAGTTATTAATATAGGACACACCCTCAGTGTTATTATCATAGTTATTAATATAGGACACACCCTCAGTGTTGTTATCATAGTTATTAATATAGGACACACCCTCAGTGTTATTATCATAGTTATTAATATAGGACACACCCTCAGTGTTATTATCATAGTTATTAATATAGGACACACCCTCAGTGTTATTATCATAGTTATTAATATAGGACACACCCTCAGTGTTATTATAATAGTTATTAATATAGGACACACCCTCAGTGTTATTATCATAGTTATTAATATAGGACACACCCTCAGTGTTATTATAATAGAATAGTTATTAATATAGGACACACCCTCAGTGTTATTATCATAGTTATTAATATAGGACACACCCTCAGTGTTATTATCATAGTTATTAATATAGGACACACCCTCAGTGTTATTATCATAGTTATTAATATAGGACACACCCTCAGTGTTATTATCATAGTTATTAATATAGGACACACCCTCAGTGTTATTATAATAGTTATTAATATAGGACACACCCTCAGTGTTATTATAATAGAATAGTTATTAATATAGGACACACCCTCAGTGTTATTATCATAGTTATTAATATAGGACACACCCTCAGTGTTATTATCATAGTTATTAATATAGGACACACCCTCAGTGTTATTATCATAGTTATTAATATAGGACACACCCTCAGTGTTATTATCATAGTTATTAATATAGGACACACCCTCAGTGTTATTATAATAGTTATTAATATAGGACACACCCTCAGTGTTATTATAATAGTTATTAATATAGGACACACCCTCAGTGTTATTATCATAGTTATTAATATAGGACACACCCTCAGTGTTATTATAATAGAATAGTTATTAATATTAAGCTAAAGCTAAAGCTAAGCTAATGACCATTACTGGTAAAGACAGTAGTGTTTTTTTTTAAGTGCTTTTATTGTGAAGGTCCACATCAGGAAGCATGTTGGAGTTGTGACCACAGAGGGACTTCCAGCTCTGTGGGGAGTTTTTCCACTCCTGGTTTAAGGTCATCCCACAGCATCTCAGTCAGATCTAAGTCCAGACTTTGACTAAACCACTCCTGAGTTTTGATCTTGAGGTCATGACCTGATGGTCGGACATTCTCCTTCAGGATTTTCTGCTAGAGGGCAGAATTCATGGTTCTAATGGTCCAGGTCCTGGTCCAGACCATCACACTACCACCACCATGTCTGACTTATCATAGTTATTAATATAGGACACACCCTCAGTGTTATTATCATAGTTATTAATATAGACACACCTCAGTGTTATTATAATAGTTATTAATATAGGACACACCCTCAGTGTTATTATCATAGTTATTAATATAGGACACACCCTCAGTGTTATTATAATAGAATAGTTATTAATATAGGACACACCCTCAGTGTTATTATCATAGTTATTAATATAGGACACACCCTCAGTGTTATTATCATAGTTATTAATATAGGACACACCCTCAGTGTTATTATCATAGTTATTAATATAGGACACACCCTCAGTGTTATTATCATAGTTATTAATATAGGACACACCCTCAGTGTTATTATAATAGTTATTAATATAGGACACACCCTCAGTGTTATTATAATAGAATAGTTATTAATATAGGACACACCCTCAGTGTTATTATCATAGTTATTAATATAGGACACACCCTCAGTGTTATTATCATAGTTATTAATATAGGACACACCCTCAGTGTTATTATCATAGTTATTAATATAGGACACACCCTCAGTGT
>NC_054872.1:54371126-54455261 GCF_018320785.1 Cheilinus undulatus
TCTGGGTCTACCAGGGTCCAGTCTCTGGGTTTATCAGGGTCAGTCTCTGGGTCTACCAGGGTCCAGGCTCTGGGTCTACTAGGGTCCAGTCTCTGGGTTAATCAGGGTCCAGTCTCTGGGTCTACCAGGGTCCATTCTCTGGGTTTTTCAGGGTCCAGTCTCTGGGTCTATCAGGGTCCAGTCTCTGGGTTTTTCAGGGTCCAGTCTCTGGGTCTATCAGGGTCCAGTCTCTGGGTTTATCAGGGTCCAGTCTCTGGGTCTATCAGGGTCCAGTCTCTGGGTCTACCAGGGTCCAGTCTCTGGGTCTACTAGGGTCCAGTCTCTGGGTTAATCAGGGTCCAGTCTCTGGGTCTACCAGGGTCCAGTCTCTGGGTTAATCAGGGTCCAGTCTCTGGGTCTATCAGGGTCCATTCTCTGGGTTTTTCAGGGTCCAGTCTCTGGGTCTACCAGGGTCCAGGCTCTGGGTCTACTAGGGTCCAGTCTCTGGGTTAATCAGGGTCCAGTCTCTGGGTCTATCAGGGTCCATTCTCTGGGTTTTTCAGGGTCCAGTCTCTGGGTCTATCAGGGTCCAGTCTCTGGGTTTTTCAGGGTCCAGTCTCTGGGTCTATCAGGGTCCAGTCTCTGGGTTTATCAGGGTCCAGTCTCTGGGTCTATCAGGGTCCAGTCTCTGGGTCTACCAGGGTCCAGGCTCTGGGTCTACTAGGGTCCAGTCTCTGGGTTAATCAGGGTCCAGTCTCTGGGTCTACCAGGGTCCAGTCTCTGGGTTAATCAGGGTCCAGTCTCTGGGTTTATCAGGGTCCAGTCTCTGGGTTAATCAGGGTCCAGTCTCTGGGTTTATCAGGGTCCAGTCTCTGGGTTAATCAGGGTCCAGTCTCTGGGTTTATCAGGGTCCAGTCTCTGGGTTAATCAGGGTCCAGTCTCTGGGTCTACCAGGGTCCAGTCTCTGGGTTAATCAGGGTCCAGTCTCTGGGTTAATCAGGGTCCAGTCTCTGGGTTTGTCAGGGTCCAGTCTCTGGGTTAATCAGGGTCCAGTCTCTGGGTTTATCAGGGTCCAGTCTCTGGGTCTATCAGGGTCCAGTCTCTGGGTTTTTCAGGGTCCAGTCTCTGGGTCTATCAGGGTCCAGTCTCTGAAGGAGAGGAATGAGGAACAAACTCTGGTTGCTCATCCAGGTGATGCTGACTGAGCTAGCACTGAAGATGAAGCTCTAGATCGTGGTCTGCTGCTGACATGGTGATGGAGGAAGGAGTCAGGGGCTTGTTTTACCTTGGACCCCTTGCTGTTTCTCCTCAGGTCTGCTATCTGAGAAGAGTTTGGTTCCTTTTCACACCTCGGTGTGCTGTGCTGAAAGGACTACGTGTAGATGAGTCCCTCTGCTTTGGTGTCTTTGTCTCATAAACCTTCCACGGCTCAGACCTCTTCCTGCATGTCTGCAGAGTGTCTGCATGACTCCAGCATTAACAGGAGTAAACCTGCACAGGTCATGTGAGGCAGGAGAGTTATCTTCATATTTGTTCACTCATCCCTGCTGATTCTGTGTTCCTGCATTGAGCTGACTTTGTTCCCTGATATAATTTTGCTGAATTGGCTGTGACCCAGAGAGAAAACACAGATCTATTTCTACATCTGGTTTATTCCAAGCAGACGTTAATGAGGAGAAACAGGACTAATGAAGCATGTTGGCCCTCCTTAGAAACGGCTGGAACATCTGAGAGTAAGAGAGTGATCAGAGAGTTAAAGACAAGGCCTCAGGAGAAGTCTGTCCCTAAAATGTGGTTTTGTGTATGTGGGACCTGAAAAGAACCACTCACTAGATCAGTGGTGAAGGGACCGATGCTGGACCCCCACATTACCAGAAAGACCCCCAGTAACGGTCCAAACCCGGCTGTAATCATGTGTTTCCGTGTTTCTCAGTGCACCGTGTGGGACTGGGACTCCAACGGGAAACACGACTACATCGGAGAGTTCGAGGCTACGTTCAAGGAGATGAAGGGAGCCATCGATGGACGGCAGGTCAGTGACTCTGATTTTCTGCTGAAACCCTCGACAAAACTCATCTGTGGGCTTTTCAGAGATTTTAAAGCTCATATATTACACGTTTCCAGGCTTTTCTAACAAAAATATGTTTGCATGTATTTAATAGTTCAGACACAGACCTGCAGGAATGAACGCACTGAAGAGACCAGCGGACTTCATAAGACCTTTAAATAAAACACGTTGGATTTTAGTTTGGCGCTGCAGAGCCTCACGCTCCAGAGACACTTTATGTTTTTTCACATTTAACCCTTTAAAACCTACCATTGTGCAAGTCTCTTACATTTTTACACACTGTGGTGCAACCTTTGGAGTATTTTTATTTTCTTTACATCAATATAACCCTTATATCCCAAGTTTTAATAATAGGTATGGACTTATGTCTTAACTACTGCAACAAATTGCTTAAAAGTGCAATAAACCTAAAAAAAAAAAAAAAAAAAGGAAATTGTTTTTGTTTTTTCCACAAATATTTTAAAATACAGAAATTGCACAGCTGTATCCCTCAAATTTTTAAATGTAAAAAAGTTGCACAATATCCTTTGGAACCACAGGAAATGTATCTGGAGTCTGGACATAAGTTGCTTTTTGAGATACAGTCAGTTTTGTAACCTGTACAGACTCCAGATGAGTAGTTGGACTCTTCATCCAACGCTGTAATTAATTCCAAAGCTTCACGCCAGCTCTAAAACCGTTTGGCACGACCAGGTTTTTGTGGCTCCATAACTACACATGTGTGGAAGTGTGTCAGAGGTGTGTGTGATGGGTGTCTGGTGTGTGTGGGTTGTGTGTCTGAGTGTTTTTGTAAAAAAGTAGAAGTGAAACAAGAGTGAGGGCGAGTATGTGTGCAGGCTAAGTTCTTCGGTGTATTCCGTGAACAAAACTACAACTCCCTGGACAATACACCACTTCCTGTTGTTGAGGGGGGAAGCCAATCAGGTGGGGACACGTAAGAATCATGTGAAAGGTCACGCCCACAACATGATGATGTTTATTTCAACGTAGGAAGTGCTGCAAATACCCGTGGTCTCCTTTGTAAAGATTTTTGTTGTGTGCGCTTTATCGTGTATTTTAACAAACCCATCGCTGCAACCATAAAGCGCTCTGAAACATGGAGAATGAGTGAAAGGTTGGTGTAACTCCCCAGACTTTATATGTAACAAGAATGAGCGATCTGTCTCATCAGGTTTTAAATCTACCGCCAATCAAAAATGAACATGCTAATCATAGCGCCGGTGCTATGCTGGCTTGTACTGGGTTAAAGATGAGACTCCTGATCCGGGCCAGACAGCCTGACCTTTGACCCCGCTCACAGAGCTAAGCCTCTTATCCAGCATTGATCCAGATAACACTCCAGAATGGTTCTTTAAACTCCAGAGAGAGGGAGGCAGAGTGATTCCTGGTTGGTAAACGTGCACACAAACGCTGTCCTCAGAAACAGCAGCATCCATGGCATCTGCTGGTGTTGGTCCACTGGGTTTTATCAGGTCAAAGGTCAACGCAGCCATCTACCAGGACATTTCAGAGACCTTCATGCTTCCTTCTGCTGACAAGCACCATGGAGATGCTGATTTCATTTTCCAGCAGGACTTGGCCCCTGCCCACACTGCCAAAGGTACAAAAGCTGCTTCAGTGACCATGGTGTTACTGTGACTCTGACCTCTGACCCCATAGAGGATCTATGGAGGATGAGAGACACCAGACCCAACAATGCAGATGACCTGAAGGCCGCTATCAAAGCAACCTGGGCTTCATTACACCTGAGCAGTGCCACAGGCTGATCGCCTCCATGCCACGACGCATTGATGCAGTAATTCATGCAGAAGGAGGTCAGACCAAGTACTGATACATAGAAATGAACAGACTTTTCAGAAGCCTGACATTTCTGTTTAAAACATCCTTTTTTTAGTGTAATTTTCTCATTTTTCAGACCCTGAATTTTAGGTTTTCTTATCTGTTAGCCATAATCATCAACATTTCAAGAAATAAAGGCTGAAATACTTCACTCTATGTGTAATGAGTCTATATAATATATGGGTTTACCTCTCAGAAAAGAGGGACAAAAATATTGAACATTTTCATGATATTCTAATGTTTTGTGATGTACCTGTAGATGACTAAAACCAGCCCTCACACCTGCAGCTCTCTGACACATCGCTCTGCCCGCCTCATGCTGGAGCTGTGGTTTCCTGTTTCTGCTCTTTGACAGGATTTACTACCAGCAGAACAGTAAAGATCAAATAAAACACGTTTGGATGGGTTTCTCTACGTTAGTGTTGAGATATAGTAGATATAGTATCTCCTCATGTGATCCGAGTGTGTTTGGCTCGCTGATGATGACGTATATCAGAATAATCATCATATTATCATAAGACTTAGTTTACATTTGGTAAAGCCTGTCTTTGTTTGGATAACAGATTTATTGAACTTCCTGTATTTAAAGCTCAACAGCCTCAGGTCAGCAGCCCCTGACTCCTACAGGAGTAAAGTAGAGGTGTAGACTAGTCTTAGCATTTCTCTCTAACACAGATATTCTAATGTTTTGTGACTGTACCTGTAGATGACTAATCTCTCCTGACACCTGCAGGCTGACACATCCTCTCACTGTGACACTAAGTCCTGTGGTTTCCTCTTTTCAGCTGCTCAATTTACAGGATTTACTGACCAGCAGAACAGTAAAGATCAGAGGAGAGGAGGAGAGGAGAGGAGGAGAGGAGAGGAGAGGAGGAGAGGAAAGAGGAGAGGAGGAGAGGAAAGAGGAGTGAGGAGAGGAGAGGAGGAGATATCAGAATAATCATCATATTATCATAAGACTTAGGAGAGGAGATTTGGAAAGAGGAGGAGAGGATAACAGATTTATTGAGGACAGTGAAGAGGAGATGACAGGAGAGGAACTTATAAGAGGATAGTTAAAAGAAGGAACAAAGGAGGAGAGAGAGGAGCTCAACAGAGGTCAGGAGGATACAGGAGTAAAGTAGAGGTGAGACTAGAGGAGGAACACAGAGAGGAGGAGAGGAGGAGAGAGGAGAGGAAAGAAGAGAGTGAGGAGAGGAGAGGAGAGGTCACTGTGACACTAAGGAGCTGCACAATCAATTTACCAGATCACTGACACAAGGAGAGGAGAGGACAGAGGAGAGGAGAGGAGGATAGGAGTGGAGGAGAGGAGAGGAGAGGAGGAGAGGAAAGAGGAGAGGAGGAGAGGAAAGAGGAGAGGAGAGGAGAGGAGGAGAGGACAGAGGAGAGGAGGAGAGGAAAGAGGAGAGGAGGAGAGAGGAGAGGAGGAGAGGAGGAGAGGAGAGGAAAGGAGAGGAGGAGAGGAGGAGAGAGGAGGAGAGGAGAGGAGAGGAGGAGAGGAAAGAGGAGAGGAGGAGAGGAAAGAGGAGAGGAGGAGAGAGGAGGAGAGGAGAGGAGGAGAGGAGAGGAGAGGAGGAGAGGAGGAGAGGAGAGGAGGAGAGAGGAGAGGAGGAGAGGAGGAGAGGAGGAAAGAAGGAGAGGAAAGAGGAGAGGTGGAGAGGAGGAGAGAGGAAGTGAGAGGAGAAGAGAGGGGAGGAGAGAGAAGGAGAGTGGGGAGGAGAGGGGAGGAAAGAGGAGGAGAGAGGGGAGGAGAGAGTAGGAGAGAGGAGGAGAGAGAGGAGGAGAGAGAGGAGGAGAGAGGGGAGGAGAGAGGAGGAGAGAGGAGGAGAGAGGAGAGGAGGAGAGAGGAGAGGAGGAGGGGAGAGAGAGCAGAGGAGAGGAGGAGAGGAGGAGAGGAGGAGAGGAGGAGAGAGAGGAGGAGAGAGGGGAGGAGAGGAGGAGAGGAGGAGAGGAGAGGAGGAGTGAGGAGAGGAGGAGAGGAGGAGAGGAGGAAAGGAGGAAAGGAGGAAAGAAGGAGAGGAGGAGAGGAGGAGAGAGGAGGAGAGGAGAGGAGAGGAGGAGAGCAGAGGAGGAGAGGAGAGGAGAGGAGGAACGAAGGAGAGCAGAGGCGAGGAGGAAAGGAGGCGAGGAGGAGGAGAGGAGGAGAGGAGAGGAGGAGAGAGGAGAGGAGGAGAGAGGAGGGGAGAGGAGGAGAGGAGAGGAGAGTAGGAGAGAGGAGAGGAGGAGAGAGGAGGGGAGAGGAGGAGAGAGGAGAGGAGGAGAGAGGAGGGGAGAGGAGGAGAGCAGAGGAGAGGAGGAGAGGAGGAGAGGAGAGGAGAGGAGGAGAGCAGAGGAGGAGAGGAGAGGAGAGGAGGAGAGGAGGAGAGGAGAGGAGGAGAGAGGAGAGGAGGAGAGGAGGAGAGGAGGAAAGGAGGAAAGGAGGAAAGAAGGAGAGGAGGAGAGGAGGAGAGAGGAGGAGAGGAGGAGAGGAGGAGAGGAGGAGAGGAGGATGAGCGGCGAGCAACGAGGAGAGCAGGAGAGGCGGAGAGAGGAGGAGAGGAGAGGAGAGGAGGAGAGGAGGAGAGGAAAGAGGAGAGGAGGAGAGGAGGAGAGGAGGAGAGGAAAGAGGAGAGGAGGAGAGGAGGAGAGAGGAGGAGAGGAGAGGAGAGGAGGAGAGGAGGAGAGGAAAGAGGAGAGGAGGAAAGAAGGAGAGCAGAGGAGAGGAGAGGAGGAGAGGAAAGAGGAGAGGCGAGGAGAGGAGGAGAGGAGGGGTGAGGAGAGGAGGAGGAAAGAGGAGAGGAGGAGAGGAGGAGAGAGGAGGGAGAGGAGAGGAGGAGAGGAGAGGAGAGGAGGAGAGGAGGAGAGGAGGGGAGGAGAGGAGGAAAGAAGGAGAGGAGAGGAGAGGAGGAGAGCAGAGGAGAGGAGGAGAGGAGAGGAGGAGAGGAGGGGTGAGGAGGAGAGGAGAGGAGAGGAGAGGAGGAGAGAGGAGGAGAGGAAAGAGGAGAGGAGAGGAGAGGAGAGGAGAGGAGGAGAGGAAAGAGAAGAGGAGAGGAGAGGAGAGGAGGAGAGGAGAGGAGGAGAGGAGGAGAGAGGAGAGGAGAGGAGGAGAGAAGAGGAGAGGAGTAGTGGAGAGGAGGAGAGGAGAGGAGAGGAAAGGAGAGGAGGAGAGGAGAGGAGGAGAGGAGGAGAGGAAAGAGGAGAGGAGGAGGAGAGGAGGAGAGGAAAGAGCAGACGAGGAAAGAAGGAGAGCAGAGGAGAGGAGAGGAGAGGAGGAGAGGAGGGGTGAGGAGAGGAGAGGAGGAGGAAAGAGGAGAGGAGGAGAGGAGGAGAGGAGGAGAGAGGAGGGGAGAAGAGAGGAGGAGAGGAGAGGAGAGGAGGAGAGGAGGGGAGGAAAGGAGGAAAAAGGAGAGGAGAGGAGAGGAGGAGAGCAGAGGAGAGGAGGAGAGGAGAGGAGGAGAGGAGGAGAGGAAAGAGGAGAGGAGAGGAGAGGAGAGGAGGAGAGGAAAGAGAAGAGGAGAGGAGAGAGGAGAGGAGAGGAGGAGAGGAGAGGAGAGGAGGAGAGGAGAGGAAAGAGGAGAGGAGAGGAGGAGAGCAGCAGAGAGGAGGAGAGGAGGAGAGGAAAGAGGAGAGGAGGAAAGAAGGAGAGCAGAGGAGAGGAGGAAAGGAGGAGAGGAGAGGAGAGGAGGAGAGGAGAGGAGGAGAGGAGGAGAGAGGAGGGGAGAGGAGGAGAGCAGAGGAGAGGAGGAGAGGAGGAGAGGAGGACAGGACGGGGAGAGGAGGGGAGAGGAGGAGAGCAGAGGAGAGGAGGAGAGGAGGAGAGGAGGGGAGAGGAGGAGAGCAGAGGAGAGGAGGAGAGGAAAGAGGAGAGGAGAGGAGAGGAGGAGAGGAGGAGAGAGGAGGAGAGGAGAGGAGAGGAGAGGAGAGGAGAGGAGAGGAGGAGAGGAAAGAGGAGAGGAGAGGAGAGGAGGAGAGGACAGAGGAGAGGAGGAGAGGAGGAGAGAGGAGGAGAGGAGAGGAAAGGAGAGGAGGAGAGGAGGAGAGAGGAGGAGAGGAGAGGAGAGGAGGAGAGGAAAGAGGAGAGGAGGAGAGAGGAGGAGAGGAGGAGAGAGGAGGAGAGGATAGAGGAGAGGAGGAGAGGAGGAGAGAGGAGGAGAGAAGAGGAGAGGAGGAGAGGAGGAGAGGAGGAGGAGAGGAGAGGAGAGGAGGAGAGGAAAGAGGAGAGGCGAGGAGAGGAGGAGAGGAGGAGAGAGGAGGAGAGGAGATGAGAGGAGGAGAGGAAAGAGGAGAGGAGGAGAGGAGGAGAGAGGAGGAGAGGAAAGAAGAGAGGAGGAGAGGAAAGAGGAGAGGAGGAGAGGAGGAGAGGAGGAGAAAGGAGGAGAGGAGAGGAGAGGAGGAGAGGAGGAGAGGAAAGAGGAGAGGAGGAAAGAAGGAGAGCAGAGGAGAGGAGGAAAGGAGGAGAGGAGAGGAGAGGAGAGGAGAGGAGGAGAGGAGGGGTGAGGAGAGGAGGAGGAAAGAGGAGAGGAGGAGAGGAGGAGAGGAGGAGAGAGGAGGGAAGAGGAGAGGAGGAGAGGAGAGGAGAGGAGGAGAGGAGGAGAGGAGGGGAGGAGAGGAGGAACGACGGAGAGGAGAGGAGAGGAGTTGAGGAGAGGAGAGGAGGTGTGGAGAGGAGGAGAGGAGGAGAGGAGAGGAGAGGAGAGGAGGAGAGGAGGAGAGGAAAGAGGAGAGGAGAGGAGAGGAGAGGAGAGGAGGAGAGGAAAGAGAAGAGGAGAGGAGAGGAGAGGAGAGGAGGAGAGGAGGAGAGAGGAGGAGAGGAGGAGAGAGGAGGAGAGGAGGAGAGGAACGAGGAGAGGAGGAGAGGAGAGGAGGAAAGGAGAGGAGAGGAGAGAAGGAGAGGAGGAGAGGAAAGAGGAGAGGAGAGGAGAGGAGGAGAGGACAGAGGAGAGGAGGAGAGGAGGAGAGAGGAGGAGAGGAGGAGAGGAAAGAGGAGAGGAGGAAAGAAGGAGAGCAGAGGAGAGGAGGAGAGGAGGAGAGGAGGGGAGGAGAGGAGGAAAGGAGGAGAGGAGAGCAGAGGAGAGGAGAGGAGGAGAGGAGGGGTGAGGAGAGGAGAGGAGGAGAGGAGGGGTGTGGAGAGGAGGAGGAAAGAGGAGAGGAGGAGAGGAGGGGAGAGGAGGGGAGAGGAGAGGAGGAGAGGAGAGGAGAGGAGGAGAGGAGGAGAGGAGGGGAGGAGAGGAGGAAAGAAGGAGAGGAGAGGAGAGGAGGAGAGCAGAGGAGAGGAGGAGAGGAGAGGAGGAGAGGAGGAGAGGAAAGAGGAGAGGAGAGGAGAGGAGAGGAGGAGAGGAACGAGAAGAGGATAGGAGAGGAGTGGAGACGAGGAGACGAAAGAGCAGAGGAGGAGAGGAGAGGAGGAGAGGAAAGAGGAGAGGAGAGGAGAGGAGAGGAGGAGAGGAAAGAGAAGAGGAGAGGAGAGGAGGAGAGGAGAGGAGGAGAGGAGGAGAGGAGGAGAGAGAGGAGAAGAGAGGAGGAGAGAGGAGGAGAGAGGAAGAGAGAGGAGGAGAGAGGAAGAGAGAGGAGGAGAGAGTGGAGGAGCAGAGAGGAGGAGAGAGGAGGAGAGAGGAGGAGAGAGTACGAGAGAGGAGGAGAGAGGAGGAGAGAGGAAGAGAGAGGAGGAGAGAGGGGAGGAGAGGAGGAGAGGACAGAGTAGAGGAGAGGAGAGGAGGAGAGGAGAGGAGAGGAGGAGAGGAAAGAGGAGAGGAGGAGAGGAAAGAGGAGAGCAGAGGAGAGGAGGAGAGGAGAGGAGGAGAGGAGAGGAGAGGAGGAGAGGAGGAGAGGAGAGGAGAGGAGATAGGAGGAGAGGAGAGGAGAGGAGATAGGAGGAGAGGAGAGGAGATAGGAGGAGAGGAGAGGAGAGGAGATAGGAGGAGAGGAGAGGAGAGGAGAGGAGATAGGAGGAGAGGAGATAGGAGGAGAGGAGAGGAGAGGTGATAGGAGGAGAGGAGAGGAGAGGAGAGGAGGAGAGGAGGAGAGGAGGAAAGGAGGAAAGAAGGAGAGGAGGAGAGGAGGAGAGGAGGAGAGAGGAGGTGAGGAGAGGAACGGAGAGGAGGAGAGGAGGCGAGAGGAGGAGAGGAGAGGAGGAGGAGAGGACAGAGGAGAGGAGGAGAGGAGGAGAGAGGAGGAGAGGAGGAGAGGAATGAGGAGAGGAGGAAAGAAGGAGAGCAGAGGAGAGGAGGAAAGGAGGAGAGGAGAGGAGAGGAGGAGAGAGGAGAGGAGAGCAGAGGAGAGGAGAGGAGGAGAGGAGGGGAGAGGAGAGGAGAGGAGGAGAGGAGGGGTGAGGAGAGGAGGAGGAAAGAGGAGAGGAGGAGAGGAGGAGAGGAGGAGAGAGGAGGAGAGGAGAGGAGGTGGGGAGAGAGGGGAGGAGAGGAGGAGAGAGGAGAGGAGGAGTGGAGGAGAGGAGGAAAGAAGGAGAGGAGAGGAGAGGAGGAGAGCAGAGGAGAGGAGGAGAGGAGAGGAGGAGAGGAGTAGAGGAAAGAGGAGAGGAGAGGAGAGGAGAGGAGGAGAGGAAAGAGACGAGGAGAGGAGTGGAGAGGAGTGGAGGAGAGGAAAGAGGAGAGGAGGAGAGGAGAGGAGGAGAGGAAAGAGGAGAGGAGAGGAGAGGAGAGGAGGAGAGGAAAGAGAAGAGGAGAGGAGAGGAGGAGAGGAGTGGAGGCGAGGAGGAAAGGAGGAGAGGAGAGGAGAGGAGGAGAGGAGGAGAGGAGAGGAGGAGAGGAGGAGAGAGGAGGAGAGGAGGAGAGGAATGAGGAGAGGATTAAAGAAGGAGAGCAGAGGAGAGGAGGAAAGGAGGAGAGGAGAGGAGAGGAGAGGAGGAGAGGAGGGGTGAGGAGAGGAGGAGGAAAGAGGAGAGGAGGAGAGGAGGCGAGGAGGGGAGAGGCGGGGAGAGGAGAGGAGGAGAGGAGAGGAGTGGAGGAGAGGAGGGGAGGAGAGGAGGAAAGAAGGAGAGGAGAGGAGAGGAGGAGAGCAGAGGAGAGGAGGAGAGGAGAGGAGGAGAGGAGGAGAGGAAAGAGGAGAGGAGGGGAGAGGAGAGGAGGAGAGGAAAGAGAAGAGGAGAGGAGAGGAGAGGAGAGGAGGAGAGGAAAGAGGAGAGGAGGAGAGGAGAGGAGGAGAGGAAAGAGGAGAGGAGAGGAGGAGAGCAGAGGAGAGGAGGAGAGAGGAGGGGAGAGGAGGAGAGCAGAGGAGAGGCGGAGAGGAGGAGAGAGGAGGGGAGAAGAGAGGAGAGGAGGAGAGGAGGAGAGGAGGAGAGGAGAGGAGGAGAGGAGAGGAGGAGAGGAGAGGAGAGGAGGAGAGGAAAGAGGAGAGGAGGAGAGGAGGAGAGGAGGAGAGGAGGAAAGAAGGAGAGGAGGAGAGAGGAGGAGAGGATAGGAGGAGAGAAGAGGAAAGAGGAGAGGAGGAGAGGAGGAGAGAGGAGGGAGAGGAGGAGAGCAGAGGAGAGGAGGAGATGAGGAGAGGAGAAGAGGAGAGGAGGAGAGGAGGAGAGAGGAGGGGAGAGGAGGAGAGCAGAGGAGAGGAGGAGAGGAGGAGAGGAGGTGAGGGGAGGAGAGCAGAGGAGAGGAGGAGAGGAGGAGAGAGGAGGGGAGAGGAGAGGAGAGGAGGAGAGGAGGAGAGGAGGGAGGAGAGGAGGAGAGGAGGAAAGAAGGAGAGGAGAGGAGAGTAGGAGAGCAGAGGAGAGGAGAGGAGGAGAGGAGGAGAGGAGAGCAGAGGAGAGGAGAGGAGGAGAGGAGGGGAGGAAAGGAGAGGAGGAGAGCAGAGGAGAGGAGGAAAGGAGGAGAGGAGAGCAGAGGAGAGGAGAGGGAGAGGAGAGGAGGAGAGGAGGGGTGAGGAGAGGAGGAGGAAAGAGGAGAGGAGGAGAGGAGGAGAGGAGGAGAGAGGAGGGGAGAGGAGAGGAGGAGAGGAGAGGAGAGGAGGAGAGCAGAGGAGAGGAGGAAAGGAGGAGAGGAGAGCAGAGGAGAGGAGAGGAGGAGAGGAGGGGAGAGGAAAGGAGAGGAGGAGAGCAGAGGAGAGGAGGAAAGGAGGAGAGGAGAGCAGAGGAGAGGAGAGGAGGGGAGAGGAGAGGAGGAGAGGAGGAGAGGAGAGGAGAGGAGGGGAGAGGAGAGGAGATGTAAACGTACCCATTCATCTCCTCCACTGACACCACAGATAGAAAATATTATTCATTATCCAGGAACAGAGATAGCGGCTGAATCCATCTCACAGAACAGCATTTAAATCCAGAGAAAAGGCTAAGAGATGAAGTAGTCTAAGTAACCATGGTTACTACCATGACTACATGCTCCACCTCCTCCACCCCAGCCTCCTCCTTTATAGACTAAAGCTCCACCTCCTCCACCCCAGCCTCCTCCTTTATAGACTAAAGCTCCACCTCCTCCACCCCAGCCTCCTCCTTTAAAGACTAAAGCTCCACCTCCTCCACCCCAGCCTCCTCCTTTATAGACTAAAGCTCCACCTCCTCCACACCAGCCTCCTCCTTTATAGACTAAAGCTCCACCTCCTCCACCCCAGCCTCCTCCTTTATAGACTAAAGCTTCACCTCCTCCACCCCAGCCTCCTCCTTTATAGACTAAAGCTTCACCTCCTCCACCCCAGCCTCCTCCTTTATAGACTAAAGCTTCACCTCCTCCACCCCAGCCTCCTCCTTTATAGACTAAAGCACCACCTCCTCCACCCCAGCCTCCTCCTTTATAGACTAAAGCTTCACCTCCTCCACCCCAGCCTCCTCCTTTATAGACTAAAGCTCCACCTCCTCCACCCCAGCCTCCTCCTTTATAGACTAAAGCACCACCTCCTCCACCCCAGCCTCCTCCTTTATAGACTAAAGCACCACCTCCTCCACCCCAGCCTCCTCCTTTATAGACTAAAGCTCCACCTCCTCCACCCCAGCCTAAATCTTCCTCTTTTGTTGTGTTTTTCTTATAAAGATGTGGATTTTTCTTCTATCTCTTGTTAAGTCTGACGTTGTTGTTAATAGCAGGAGAATCTGAATAAGTTTTTCCTGTCCTGAACTACACTGTTGACCTCTGAACTTTGTTGGAACCACTCTGAACTTTGTTGGAACCAAACAAGGCGGTTTGAGGTGAAAGTGCTGTGCTAGCTTCTTCAGGAGAGCAACAACAAGCTGCTGACAAACGTCTCCCCTGCAGCTACAACCAGGCGCCGTGAAACTGAGCGGTACCGTTTGACTGGCGTTAGCTCCCCTTTAGCTACGTCTTTATTGTAGCTACAAAGCTCAGTTAGTGCTGATTCTGACCCTGGCAGGTCTGAGCAGAAAGGTCCCGTTCTCCGGCAGGCCCTGCGGCTCCAGGCTGCCAATTAGCGGCGTTAGCACCCTTTACGAAGCACACCTTTGGGGCAGGAGAGCTGGCGGCTTTATTTAGACGGACAGAGTAATTACTGCGGGCGCTGCTAATGAAGACGCAGCTGTCCAAGTGGAGAAGCTGTTGGATGGAGAAGAGACAACCGCTAATTAAAAAAGACCTCCCCAGACGTCCATTAGCGCCAAATGCTCAGGTACTGTGTTTCTCTGTGGTAACTCCCAGAAGGCGCCGACACACGGCGGAGAGCTCTAACAATGAGAGGAGGCTCGCTCAGCTGTCTCATTAAGCGTGACGAGGAGCTGATCAGATCCCTCTACAGTGTTCATGAACACATCCACCTGAGGAAGCGTGGCCCCAGGGGAAATGAAATCCAGCAGCCCAACAGCTTTATTTTGAAGGACAGGAAGTTATTGATCTGCTCACCTTTGGCTGTGGTCGTCACGCTCCTTCAGCATCCTGATGGCACAGAGAGATGAGACATGGTGGCCCTGAGGCTGTGAATTCATGATATTTCATGTGTGACTGTTTAAACACAGCTCTGAGCTAGGGATGGGCAGCAAACGCAATGTAAGACACACACCTGAAACCGAGACCAGGGTTTCCTACAGACCTCATTTAAGGCAGGGACCTGCTATCCCAGTTAAAGGCATAGAAACACTTGATTTACAAGACTATTTCTAAAAAAGCTGGGACGCTGGTAAGACAAACAAAAAGTAATGACTGTAAAATCTCATAAACTCATGTCTGATTCTCAGTAGAACAAAAACAGCAGATCAGAGTTAACCTGACATTTTAACATTTCAGGAAAATATCAGCTCATTCTGAATCTGATGGCAGCAACACGTGTCAAAAAAGTAGGGACAGGACCGTGTTTATAACTGTGTATCGTCCCCTCTCCTTTAACAACAGTCTGTAAACGTCTGGAAGTGAGGAGACCAGCTGACGGAGAGGAATGTTGTCCCATTCCTGCCAGATGTAGGATTCTAGCTGCTCAACAGTCCTGGGTCTTTCCTGGATTTTCCTTTTTCTGATGCTCCAAATGTTTTCTGTTGGTGAAAGGTCTGGACTGCAGGCAGACCAGTTCAGGACCCGGACTCTCCTCCTGTGAAGCCATGCTGTTGTGATGGATGTGGTCTGTGGTTTAGCATGGTCTTGCTGACAGAGACGTTGTCTGGATGGGAGCATATGCTGCTCTAAAAGCTCTCTCTACTGTTCAGCATTGATAGTTCCTCTCCAGATGTTAGAGCTGCCCACGCCATAAGCACTAATGCAACCCCAAACCATCAGAGATGCAGGCTTTAGACCTGAGCCAGGAGAACAAGCTGGATGCTCCAGATCCTCTTTAGTCCACAGGACACGGCATCAAGGTTTCCTCTGACCACAGAACAGTTTTCCATGATTCCTCTGACCACAGAACAGTTTTCCATGTTTCCTCAGTCCATGTTAAATGAGCTTTGGTCCAGAGAAGATGGACCAGGGTGTTTCTGGATCCTGTTCACATATGGCTTCTTCTCTCCATGATCAGCTTTAACTGTCATTGGTGGATGGCACGGCCAGCTGTGCTGACAGACGATGATTTCTGGAATGTTCCTGAGCGCTCAGATTGGTGGACCTCTGCCCATCGTTACTTCTGAGAGACTCTGCCTCTACTAAAATGCTCCTTTTATACCCAGTCATGTTTCTGACCTGTTGATCATTAACCCTTAGAGATCCGTGTTGCAGGCACATCCCGTTATAAATCACTTGGTAACGTTTAAACCGTAGGTCACAGGCGCTAACTTGTTTTTTCCCATGAAAGCTCTGTGTTGTGCCTTTCTAATCGTGTTCTTCATGCATTTGTAGCTCTTACAGAACATTTTCTAGTGAGCCTGGAACTTGGCTGACTTTCTGGAGTCTCTGAGGACAGAGTTGCCGTATACAACAATACGTGACACAGTTTATGAAAACGTTGATAACCTTAAGTCATAGAAACTTACTCTTTTGTTTCTCTGAAAGCTGACCATTTTGCCGTCGTTTGCTACCATCGATGTCTCCGTAGCCCTAAAGGGCGCCGTTGTAACTTTAGTGACTTTCGGTTTTGGGTCTTTGGAGATTAAATCCACAGCGTTACATCCCATAATAAGCATCTTCTTATCCTTCTGTAATCAATGCCATTTTTGTTGACATGCAATGCATTGTGGGAGTTGTAGTCCACCAGATTGAGTCTCTACTGCTCAGAGGAACGGCACAAATGAATCTAACTGCAAAAAAGCACATGAACTTTTTCTTTTTATATGTGTAGATATTTTAAAAACCGTCAGTCACAGAATGTTTATTTCTTCACTGTTTTGTCCCAAAGAGATGGAGAAGAAGTCTGTGCAGAGAAAATGCTTAGACACTATCGTTAACTGTTATCAATAAGAATCTGTGAGTTTCAAAGTCAAATTAGTTTTTTCTTTTGTCTTTAGAACGCTAAAGCTTTTTTTAATGCCAGTGACATCACTGT
The DNA here is from genome assembly GCF_018320785.1 of Cheilinus undulatus. Classification (NCBI taxonomy): domain Eukaryota; kingdom Metazoa; phylum Chordata; class Actinopteri; order Labriformes; family Labridae; genus Cheilinus; species Cheilinus undulatus. The sequence goes on from NC_054872.1 coordinate 54,386,839, forward strand.
ATTAAATATGTCCTTAAAGCCCAGGTTGACCTGAATAAAAGGATGTTTAGATGTGACTGAGCACCAGAGGGTTAATGTTTTATAAGCTTTTAAAGACAAAAGTCCAGACCACACATGATGGTGAAAACAGCTGTGAGCTCTAAGGGTTAACCTGGTTAGTGCTAAAATGCTCCTCCAGCAGTTTTTGGTTAGTAAGACTTTGTTTTCCAGTCTTCCCATCCCAACTTTTTTGAGATGTGTTGCTGCCATCAAATTTAAAATGAGCTCCTAATCGTCATGAATTAGTAAAATGTCTCAGATTAACATCTTCTTTGTTCTGTTAATCAAATATGAGTTAATGAGGTCTGACAATCATTCCCTTTAGGTTATTTACATCCTACACAGTGTCCCAACTTTTTTGGAATTGGCATTGTGTTCATCTTTACTATCCCATTTTAATAAACGCTTCAAAGCTGATGGATGGTCCAGATTCCACGTCTGTTGGTGGACAGATCCGTCTTTCACGGCTTCAGGCTGATTCCCTTTTCCTGGTCAGATAATGACTGGACCAATCAGCATCGTTAGAGGAGAAAGAGGCGGTACCTAGGGGCGTGGTTAAGTGAAATCAGAAAACGATCCGTGCAGGAGAAATGGCACACCTTGGGTGTGTAGGATGTGTGTTTTTGTTGCTGTGGGCCAGCAGGTTGTGATTTACTAGAACCAAAGTTCTGATGCTGAGACCTTTGTTAGAAAAATCCAGATGTATGCTGTGTCCCTTTAACTGAGCTGCTCCTGTCATGCCCCTCTGAGGACCCTGACCCTCACATGAGCGGTGTCAGGCTTGTCGGGGCTTCAGCTGGAGGCTTGGATCCCCGTTTGCGGTCACAGACACGGATTGAAAGAGTCCACGTCTTCTTCGCAGGAACATCAGCTCTGTTAGGTGACCAAACTTCAGCTGGCACTCACACAGTCAGACATTAACATTTAAATATCAGACGTATGTAAGGTCTGAAATCTTGTCTATGTTCTCCTGGGAGGATGTTTGTAAAAATCTCTGTGAAAAGCCTCTGATTGGCCGGCGCCTTGCTGCCATTTGAACTGAATGAACCAGGAGATGAAAGGTCTTTTTAGCCCTGCAGCTATGAGGCAGAGGAGCAGAGCTGTGTTACTCTTCTTCTTCTGAGGAAACAATAAGAGCAGCCCGCTGGGACGCCCCCCGCCTCCTCCGCCGTCTTCGACTGTTCAGGTTTATTTATCGTCCTCCTTTCTCCTCTGACAGCCTGCCCCCTGAGCGCTGGTACAGAAACAGAATCCCCCGAGCTGAAGCCTCCAGAGACTTTTCTTTCATTCATCCTCCACATTCCTCCACCCTCCATCCATCTCTGCAGACACAGATAGAGCCTGCACCCTGGGGTGTCACCTGGTCTCCTCACTTCCACCTAATGTAGGCCAGAGGATCCTCGGAGGCTTGTTTGGGCGGCTGAAGGACCATCTTTGACTCCGAGGGTTTGTGGTGAATACAGCTGTCTTACAAAGAACTCTCCTCTGTGAATTTAAAGCTGCTGCTCAAAGTCTGATCTTTTTTTCCTCAGATGGAGACCAGGATGATGTTTTTACCTCTGCACAGATTTAGGGAAAAGTCACAGCTATGAACTTCATTATCATAATGGACTTCTATGGATGTAGTTTGGGATTTTCACACAGTTATGTTGCTGTTTAATACAACATTAAAAAAAAGAACTTTGTATCAAAAACCCTCAATATATGAAATAAATTTAACATGACATGTTTAAAAAATATTACTGTGAGTTAAAGTGATTATTAGAGAGTTATGAAAACTGCTGAAGTGAATTTTCCCTCCATTCTTGGACCTTTAGTCGGAGCAGAGAGCGAGGGGAGATGGGAAAGAGATCAACACAATAACAGATGATCTAGAAGGAAAAGACTGAGATTTAAAATGACACAACTATACAACAGTGGATGGATGATGGATTGATGGATTGATGGATTGATGGATGGATGGATGGATGATGGATGGATGGATGATGATGGATGGATGATTGATGGATGATGTATGATGATAGATGGATGGATGGATGGATGATGGATGATGGATGGATGGATAATGGATGGATGATGATGGATGGATGATTGATGGATGATTGATGGATGATTGATGGATGATGGATGATGGATTGATGATGGATGATGGATGGATGATGGATGATGGATTGATGATTGATGGATTGATGGATGATGAATGGATGGATGGATGATGGATGGATGGATGGGTGATGGATGATGGATGGATGGATGATTGATGAATGATGGATTGATGATGGATGATGGATGGATGATGGATGGATGATGGATGGATGATGGATGATGGATGGATGGATGATGGATGATGGATGATGGATGGATGGATTGATGGATGGATGGATGGATGATGGATGGGTGATGGATGATGGATGGATGGATGATGGATGATGGGTGATGGATGATGGATGGATGGATGAATGGATGATGGATGATGATGGATGGATGATTTATGATGATGGAGGATGGATGGATGGATGGATGATTGATGGATGGATGATTGATGGATGATGGATGGATGATGATGGATGGATGATTGATGGATGATGGATGATGATGGATGGATGGATGGATGGATGATGGATGGATGATGGATGGATGATTGATGGATGATGGATGATGATGGATGGATGATGATGGATGAATGATTGATGGATGATGGATGATGATGATGGATGGATGGATGATGGATGGATGATTGATGGATGATGGATGATGGATGGATGGATGGATGGATGGATGATGGGTGGATGATGGATGGATGGATGATGATGGATGGATGGATGGATGGATGGATGGGTGATGGATGATGGATGACGGATGATGAATGATGGATGGATGATGGATGGGTGGATGATGGATGGATGGATGATGGATGATGAATGATGGATGGATGGATGGATGGATGGATGGGTGATGGATGATGGATGGATGGATGATGGATGGATGGATGCTGTGGTCCTGCAGAGCTGCTCCTGTAAACATGAAGCTCAGACTCAGCTCTGATGTTCATCTGATCCGTCTGTGACTGACTTATCATCTCATAGATCATCTCCACCTGCACAGGACAAACTGATTAACTCCGAAGGCTTTTATTGTGAAATGACCAGAACAGGTGATTGGACACGGCTGCTACGGGTCATCTCTGTCATCAGGATCATCACGACTCCTCTGGCGCAGATTTTCACTGGGAAACAAACAGGCACAAATCCCCGAGCTGCTTCTATTGTTACAGGAGATAACGAGCAGTCAGAGCGCCGTAATGTTGTGTAATACTATACATACAATACACACACACCACACAGTATACACACAATAGGTAGACACAGAGGACGGATAATTAGCAGGGGTGGATGATGATTAGTTCTCTGCTTAAAGGAGGTTTCGTCGTCTCACTTCAGAGTTTATCTGACATATTTGGTCTGGAAAACATTCTTAATATGAGAGAATATTATGGATAATATAAGACCAAATATATGATACAATTAAACATACACTATATTGCCAAAAGTATTGACTCACCCATCCTAATAATGTAAATCAGGTGTTCCAATCACTTCCATGTCCACAGGTGTATAAAATCATCACCTAGGCATGCAGACTGTTTCTACAAACATTAGTGAAAGAATGGCTCGCTCTCAGGAGCTCAGTGAATTCCAGCGTGGTACTGTGATAGGATGCCACCTGGGCAACAAGTCCAGTGGTGAAATTTCCTGGCTCTTAAATATTCCACAGTCAACTGTCAGTGGTATTAGAACAAAGTGGAAGCCACTGGGAACCACAGCAACTCAGCCACCAAGTGGTAGGCCACGTAAAATGATGGAGCGGGGTCAGAGGATGCTGAGGTCATAGTGACCAGAGGTAGCCAACTTTCTGCAGAGTCAATGGCTACAGACCTCCAAACTTCATGTGGCCTTCAGATTAGCTCAAGAACAGTGGTAGAGAGCTTCATGAATGGGTTTCCATGGTAACAGCTGCATCCAAGCCATACATCACCAAGTCCAATGCAAAGTGGGGGATGCAGTGGTGTAAAGCACGCCGCCACTGGACTCAAGAGCAGTGGAGACGCCTTCTCTGGAGTGACCAATCACGCTTCTCCATCTGGCAGTCTGATGGACCAGTCTGGGTTTGGTGGTTGCCAGGAGAACGGTACTTGTCTGACTGCATTGTGCCAAGTGTAAAGTTTGGTGGAGGGGGGATTATGGTGTGGGCTTGTTCTTCAGGAGCTGGGCTTGGCCCCTTAGTTCCAGTCAAAGGAACTCTGAATGCTTCAGCATACCAAGAGATTCTGGACAATTCCATGCTCCCAACTTTGTGGGAACAGTTTGGGGATGGCCCCTTCCTGTTCCAACATGACTGTGCACCAGTGCACAAAGCAAGGTCCATAAAGACATGGAGGAGAGAGTTTGGTGTGGATCAACCTGACTGGCCTGCACAGAGTCCTGACCTCAACCCCATAGAACACCTTTGGGATGAATTAGAGCGGAGACTGAGAGCCAGGCCTTCTGGTCCAACATCAGTGTGTGACCTCACTAATGTGCTTCAGGAAGAATGGTCAGAAATTCCCATAAACACACTCCTAAACCTCGTGGAAAGCCTTCCCAGAAGAGTTGAAGCTGTTCTAGCTGCAAAGGGTGGACCCACGTCAGATTAAACCCTCTGGATTAAGAATGGGATGGCACTGAAGTTCATATGAGAGTCAAGGCAGGTGAGCCAATACTTTTGGCAATATAGTGTATGTTAAATATGATGACTGAAGAATATGTCCACAGAAATACAGGATTTTCTTCACAGTAAGTTTTTAATTCCTCCTCTTGGAAGCTGCAACTTTTCAGTGCCAGGTTTCTACGGAAGCCCAAAAGAGACAAACATCAACATTCATCCGGAGAGGACCGTTCTCATTTCTTCATTTTCTAAAAGATTTTTTCATGGGCACCGTGTGACGTAAAAACGCAACAATAACACGTGATGGGCAAATCTCATAAACCCAAATCTGATTCACAGCAGAACAGAAACAACATTAAAGAAGCTGAAACTGAGACATTTCAACATTTCATAAAGATATGAGCTCATTTTGTTTCTGATAGCAGCAACACATCTCAAAAAAGTAGGGACAGGGCAACAAAAGGCTGGAAAAGTAAGTGGTACTGATGAAAAACAGCTGGAGGAACATTTAGAGGCTGATTAGCTTAATTATCAGCAGGTCAGTCACATGACTGGGTATAAAAGGAGCATTTTAGAGAGGCAGAGTCTCTCAGAAGTAAAGATGGTCTAAACATGGTGGATTTTAGCCCAGAGAGCCTCCTGACAGTATCTGAGGTCAAATGAACTACCAGCATGAGTAACCGGATCAGATCAGTGATTGGTGGGTGAGCAGATAAATGATGGCGGAGGCGGGGCTTTGACCACACTGAGCTGTCTGACAGTTCTAGTAAAGCAGTAAGAGGCCATGCATATTTTATTTAGAGGGATACGGTGCCTGAAAAATGTCTTCTGACACTCTCATCGGTCTAACAGTCGCTGGTTTTCATTCAGTAATTCAGGGACGGTTGTAAAAATTCACTCCTAAACTTGTTGAAAAATACCTCTGAGAGACACAATCTAAGTGGTGAAGAGAGGCACAAACAGCTTGAAGTAGCAATAAAAATAGGTTAAAGGTGGCAAAAATGAGTGAAAAGGGGCAAGAATGGGGAAACCACATGGAAAAATAGTCAGAAAGTAGCAAAAAAGGGTGAGAAGTGGCAAAAAATGAGTGAAAAGGGCAAAAACAGTTTCCCTCTTTTAAGGTTTTCTTTGGGAATAAATTAGAAAATTAAGACAAAAAGAGCCACAAATGGTCATAGAAGAGCCACAGGTTGAGTAACCCTGCTCTGAGGCAGACTTTTAGGATGGCTGTTAGAACCGGCTTCACTTCTGCCGTTCACCTGTCCACAATCATATTCATGCACCACTGAACTACCAAAGGAGTGATTGTATTGGTCATGTGGTCTGCTCTGTCTCAGAGTTTCAGTCTTGTTTTTTATGTTTTAGCAGCAGGCGACATAACGGTGGTGTGTTTGTGTGTCCAGGTGCAGTGGCCGTGTATAAACCCCAAATATCGAGTGAAGAAGAAGAACTACAAGAACTCTGGGATCGTCATCCTGAACCAGTGCAAGGTAACCAGTTTTCAAAAGTTCCCTACAGAGTCCCAAAGGTATTGTCCTGGCATTAGTCGGCCATTCTGGGCCTCTTAGATTCCTACAGAGTCCCAAAGGTGTTCTCCTGGCATTAGTCGGCCATTCTGGGCCTCTTAGATTCCTACAGAGTCCCAAAGGTGTTCTCCTGGCATTAGTCGGCCATTCTGGGCCTCTTAGATTCCTACAGAGTCCCAAAGGTGTTCTCCTGGCATTAGTCGGCCATTCTGGGCCTCTATAGATTCCTACAGAGTCCCAAAGGTGTTCTCCTGGCATTAGTCGGCCATTCTGGGCCTCTACCACAGCGGAGGATCCAGGAGTTTAGATCTGATGGTGACCGATACGCAGATGATACTCAGATAGATGTCGCTGTCTCGTCTGTGAAGAAGCCAAACAAACATTTTTTAAAAACAGTACTTCTCAACCTTTTCAGCCTGCAACCCCAAAATAAAGCTTCCAGAGACCGGCTCCCCCACTGGACCTGAAGGTGGTTGAACAGCCGTGGTTATTCTAGAACAGTCATGTGGAGAAAAGGCCGTCCATGATTGGGGATAAAGGGGAGAGGTTTCTGGCGCCCAGCCAAACTGGGGGCCAGAAAAACCATGGTCCAATGTGGAGTTAAGCTGTGATAACCATATTTTATCTTTAACCTGATGAACCAGTCTTTTCAGAGAAACAATTCTTTTTAAGCATTTGTGGAGTAAAAAGCCTTCTTAAAAATGTAAATCCCTTTTGTTAAAAAATGATTAAAATGGTTCAAAAATGGCTAAAAAGGGGTTAATAATGGAAAAAGGTGGACAAGGTGGTGAAGTTGGATTTTAAAAGTATCAGAAATGGGTTAGAAGTGGCAAAGATTAGATTAAAATGGCTAGAAAGGTAAAAATTGGTTAAAGTGGCAAAATGGGCAGAAATAGTCGTAAAAATGAGTAAAAATGGGGCTGAAATGGCTTTAAATTTGCAAAAATGGATGGAAGCTTGGTAAAATGGTATGAAAAATTCATATAAACTGGCAATAAAGGGTTAACTGAGAAAGAAAAAATAGGCAGAAATTGGTTGGCAGTGTGATGTTTTTAAAGGAGGTCTGAGAGTTTTAGTGTGCCTAGGTGGCGCTAGAGAGCCCAGTTTGGCATGTTTGGGGTTATTTTTTTCATTTTATCAAATTTTTCACCAAATCTGAGGTGTGTGCCAATTTTGGTGAGTTTTTGAGCGTGTTTAGGGGTCAAATTAAGGGTTAAAAAGCTTGTGAAATAATAAGAAGAAAGAAACGGAGCAGATGCAACAGCGTCCCTAAAAACACCCCAAAAATATTCTTAGTTTTTTTAGGACATCTGGAGACCACCTCTCAGTGACTCACGACCCCCAGGGGGGTCCCAACCCCAAGGTTGAGAACCACTGCTTTAAAACTCCCAAAGCTTTGCTGGATGATGGAGAATAGATTCCTCCGTCACAGATCAGAGGAATGAAGCAGCCGGTAGAGGGATGGTCTGACTGATGGTTGATCTGCTGGTGGAGCTTCTGTCGTCACAGGCTGACGTTACCCAGACTGATACTTCTGCTGTTTTTAAACCTTCCTTTCAGTTCTGAGAAGGTTTCTGCAGGCTGACAGCTCAGATCTTTCATATTTAATAAAGGCTCAGCACATTTATCACTGCCGTCAGACGTCTCTCCTGATGCTGAAACTAATTTGTCAGCGCTCAGAGTGAGAGTAGACCTGAGGACAGCAGGGTTAGCACGCGGCGCTGTCTCTAATGTGGAGGCTGATCAGGATCTGAAGAGCTCCACAGAATCACTCACAGGATGAATTTCCTCCTAAATGTGCTCTTTCAGTCCCAGTGTCCCCTGGCTGCATCATTTCCAGACGCTTCCTTGTAGTTCTTCAGCAGCCATTAAACCCTGTTTTTCTGCAGCTCGGATGGAGCTGCTCCTCTCTGCTCCTCTTATTTTCCAGGCTGACGGCGGCGTCTAGCGGGCAGGCTGTTACAGAAACCAATTATGTGGTGCTGAGCAGCCCGACTAACCTGACATTTCCTGCCAGACGAGGCTGAACGGCGCTCAGACACCGAGCGAGAGCACGAGGGGAGTCTGGGGAATCCCGCCGCCGAGCGAAAGCCGGTTCACATTTAGCCTGATGACACTCGACACACGAGGAGCTCCCGCTTCCAAAGCAGTTAGCGGCCGTTAGAGAAGAGCGACGCGGATCGACGCGTAGAGAAACACGGGAACAAATGAGTGAGCGGCTGTGACGGCCGCCGGCTCATCTGCACTGATGAAGGGGGGAGTGTGAGAGGAGGCGGGAAAATGAACGCCAACCGTTGTTAAAGTGCAGCAGCAGAGCGGTGTGACAGAATGAGAGCAGGGTCAGAGGTCAGCATCCATCCTGAGACGCCGCTCTGGCCTCCTTACATCCTAAACCAGCTGAGATCTCATTCTGTCACCGCAGCCGGGACAGATTACCTGGGGGGCGGGGCATAGTCACCAGCCCAGGTAAGGACCCAGAATGAGGTACTGGTCTAGATGAAAGACTAAAGGACGTCTGATATTTGTGTCCTGGTCTCAGTCCTAGACTCCTCTAGACTCTGGTCTCAATCCTAGACTCCTCTAGACTCTGGTCTCAATCCTAGACTCCTCCAGACTCTGGTCTCAGTCCTAGACTCCTCTAGACTCTGGTCTCAGTCCTAGACTCCTCCAGACTCTGGTCTCAGTCCTAGACTCCTCCAGACTCTGGTCTAAATCCTAGACTCCTCTAGACTCTGGTCTCAATCCTAGACTCCTCCAGACTCTGGTCTCAGTCCTAGACTCCTCCAGACTCTGGTCTCAGTCCTGTTGTAGGAGGTCTGAAAGTCCTCAGTGATCTGGGTCAGTTCCTGTCCAGGTAGACCAGGTCCCCTGTGGTAGATGTCCTTCTTTCTGAAGTGTAGGGATCAGAGCTGATGGATGTAGAAATGTTCTACATTTCTGCAGCGCCACCTAGTTCTCTGTTGTTGTTGGGCTTTATTAGGAGCTGTTCTCTGTTGTTGTTGGGCTTTATTAGGAGCTGTTCTCTGTTGTTGTTGGGCTTTATTAGGAGCTGTTCTCTGTTGTTGGGCTTTATTAGGAGCTGTTCTCTGTTGTTGGGCTTTATTAGGAGCTGTTCTCTGTTGTTGGGCTTTATTAGGAGCTGTTCTCTGTTGTTGGGCTTTATTAGGAGCTGTTCTCTGTTGTTGGGCTTTATTAGGAGCTGTTCTCTGTTGTTGTTGGGCTTTATTAGGAGCTGTTCTCTGTTGTTGTTGGGCTTTATTAGGAGCTGTTCTCTGTTGTTGGGCTTTATTAGGAGCTGTTCTCTGTTGTTGTTGGGCTTTATTAGGAGCTGTTCTCTGTTGTTGTTGGGCTTTATTAGGAGCTGTTCTCTGTTGTTGTTGGGCTTTATTAGGAGCTGTTCTCTGTTGTTGTTGGGCTTTATTAGGAGCTGTTCTCTGTTGTTGGGCTTTATTAGGAGCTGTTCTCTGTTGTTGTTGGGCTTTATTAGGAGCTGTTCTCTGTTGTTGTTGGGCTTTATTAGGAGCTGTTCTCTGTTGTTGGGCTTTATTAGGAGCTGTTCTCTGTTGTTGGGCTTTATTAGGAGCTGTTCTCTGTTGTTGGGCTTTATTAGGAGCTGTTCTCTGTTGTTGTTGGGCTTTATTAGGAGCTGTTCTCTGTTGTTGTTGGGCTTTATTAGGAGCTGTTCTCTGTTGTTGTTGGGCTTTATTAGGAGCTGTTCTCTGTTGTTGGGCTTTATTAGGAGCTGTTCTCTGTTGTTGTTGGGCTTTATTAGGAGCTGTTCTCTGTTGTTGTTGGGCTTTATTAGGAGCTGTTCTCTGTTGTTGTTGGGCTTTATTAGGAGCTGTTCTCTGTTGTTGGGCTTTATTAGGAGCTGTTCTCTGTTGTTGTTGGGCTTTATTAGGAGCTGTTCTCTGTTGTTGGGCTTTATTAGGAGCTGTTCTCTGTTGTTGTTGGGCTTTATTAGGAGCTGCTGCTCTCCTCTTCCTCTCCCTTCCTTCTATATGAATGCATTTTTCTTTTTCTCACATTATGGTGTGTTTCCATGAAGATCAGGGGGCGGGAGGAGGTCGGCACCCCCATCATCTAACGAGCGAGTGGATGCTGCTTTCCTCAGGAGGAAGGAGGGGGCGGCGGTTAGCAGGTTGATGATGATAGCAGCGGACTGCGGCGGGTTATTGGACTTAGAAAAGGATAATAATCTTTATGGCTTATATCCAAACGTGATTATACATCTGTGCTTGTTTGGAGCTCCAGCAGGGTCTGACCCGGCCCTCGGCTCAGAAGCGTCTGTTTTACAGTTGACCCTGAAGGCCACATCACTGATCAGACTGATGTTTAATTCTACTTTCTTCTGAAAGAAACCAGAAGCTGAAATGTAGACGGAGGTTTTTATGTTTCAGTGTATTTATGAGTCGATCTGTCAGGAACAGTACAGAAGCAGGAAAGCACCAGAATCTGACAGGAGAGCAGGTCTGAGGGGGGTTAGGGTCTATGCAGGGTTAGGGTCTGAGGGGGGTTAGGGTCTGTGCAGGGTAAGGGTCTGAGGGGGGTTAGGGTCTGTGCAGGGTAAGGGTCTGAGGGGGGTTAGGGTCTGTGCAGGGTAAGGGTCTGAGGGGGGTTAGGGTCTTTGCAGGGTAAGGGTCTGAGGGGGGTTAGGGTCTGTGCAGGGTAAGGGTCTGAGGGGGGTTAGGGTCTATGCAGGGTTAGGGTCTATGCAGGGTAAGGGTCTGAGGGGGGTTAGGGTCTGTGCAGGGTAAGGGTCTGAGGGGGTTAGGGTCTGTGCAGGGTAAGGGTCTGAGGGGGGTTAGGGTCTGTGCAGGGTAAGGGTCTGAGGGGGGTTAGGGTCTGTGCAGGGTAAGGGTCTGAGGGGGGTTAGGGTCTATGCAGGGTAAGGGTCTGAGGGGGGTTAGGGTCTATGCAGGGTAAGGGTCTGAGGGGGGTTAGGGTCTATGCAGGGTAAGGGTCTGAGGGGGGTAAGGGTCTGTGCAGGGTAAGGGTCTGAGGGGGGTTAGGGTCTATGCAGGGTAAGGGTCTGAGGGGGTTACGGTCAGTGCAGGGTAAGGGTCTGAGGGGGGTTAGGGTCTATGCAGGGGTAGGGTCTATGCCGGGTAAGGGTCTGAGGGGGGTTAGGGGCTGTGCAGGGTAAGGGGCGGTGGGGGGTTAGGGTCTGTGCAGGGTAAGGGTCTGAGGGGGGTTAGGGTCTATGCAGGGTAAGGGTCTGAGGGGGGTTAGGGTCTGTGCAGGGTAAGGGTCTGAGCGGGGTTCGGGTCTGAGCTGGGTACGGGTCTGAGGGGGGTAAGGGTCTGTGCAGGGTAAGGGTCTATGCAGGGTAAGGGTCTGAGGGGGGTTAGGGTCTGTGCAGGGTAAGGGTCTGAGGGGGGTTAGGGTCTATGCAGGGTAAGGGTCTGAGGGGGGTAAGGGTCTGTGCAGGGTAAGGGTCTGAGGGGGGTTAGGGTCTATGCAGGGTAAGGGTCTGAGGGGGTTAGGGTCTGTGCAGGGTAAGGGTCTGAGGGGGGTTAGGGTCTATGCAGGGTTAGGGTCTATGCAGGGTAAGGGTCTGAGGGGGGTTAGGGTCTGTGCAGGGTAAGGGTCTGAGGGGGGTTAGGGTCTATGCAGCGTAAGGGTCTGAGCAGGGTAAGGGTCTGAGCAGGGTAAGGGTCTGTGCAGGGTAAGGGTCTGAGGGGGGTTAGGGTCTATGCAGGGTAAGGGTCTGAGCAGGGTTAGGGTCTGAGCAGGGTAAGGGTCTATGCAGGGTAAGGGTCTGAGGGGGGTTAGGGTCTATGCAGGGTAAGGGTCTGAGCAGGGTTAGGGTCTGAGCAGGGTTAGGGTCTAGGCAGGGTTAGGGTCTATGCAGGGTAAGGGTCTGAGCAGGGTAAGGGTCTATGCAGGGTTAGGGTCTATGCAGGGTTAGGGTCTGAGCAGGGTAAGGGTCTAAGCAGGGTAAGGGTCTAAGCAGGGTAAGGGTCTATGTAAAGAGGAGTGAAGTCTGAGCACGCTCAGAGAGTGTGAAGGCATAAATATTTAAATATTCATGTTCCTGACTCCGCCTTCTCTCTGCAGATCATCAAGATGCACTCGTTCCTGGACTACATCATGGGAGGCTGTCAGATCCAGTTTACGGTGAGTCCCACATCCAGGTCATATTCAGGTCCACTTCCTGCCTCATGCTCCCATCAGGAGAACACTTCCTGTTTCCTTGTTGTGTCCCAGTTCAGTCCAGCAGCAGTAACTGGGATGTGACCAGTTTAACCAGCTCTGTGACTCTCTACGGGAGAATTCTGAAACCAAGCGGCGTTCCCTCTTTGGACACGATGTTCAAACCCAGCTCAGGTGTCAGCTTCCTGTCAACAGGACCCTGGAGTTCATTAGCAGTGAGGGCGCCATCTACCCAACAATCTCAGAGTCCTCAGCGTCCTCAGAGTCCTCAGAGTCCTCAGAGTCCTCAGCGTCCTCAGAGTCCTCAGAGTCCTCAGCGTCCTCAGAGTCCTCAGAGTCCTCAGCGTCCTCAGAGTCCTCAGAGTCCTCAGAGTCCTCAGAGTCCTCAGCGTCCTCAGAGTCCTCAGAGTCCTCAGCGTCCTCAGAGTCCTCAGAGTCCTCAGCGTCCTCAGAGTCCTCAGAGTCCTCAGCGTCCTCAGAGTCCTCAGAGTCGTGTCACATGACTCACCAGTATGGACTGGTTCAACAACTGGTTTAATCCTCAGAATTGTACCCAGCAGGGGGGCTGAACATATTTTCACCTGCCAGCAGGAGGCAGAGGAAACAGAGAACCACCACTGTGGAGGATCTGAGGACCAGAGAAGTCCTTCAGCATTTCATCAGTGTGGATCAATACATCCTATAGGTGATCAGTAATCAATCAGATCAATAGAGGGTCAAAACCTCCATCAACTCCATGATCAGATATCATTTCATACTGTGTAGCACTGGTTTGATTGTCTATTAAACCATATAGATTAGGTTGAGATGGTTTAGTTTTTATCCTGTGGTTTAATTTCCTGTGTGCTTATCATATCCTATCATTTAGTTTGATTGTTGTCCTTTTAGTTTTGTTTTCTTTTGTTTCTTTGTTCATTTCCTATTGTTTTGTTAGTACCCTTTCATAACGTGGCTATTTGATTTTATTTTGTTTAATTTGATTTAATTTTATTTTGTTTTATTTGATTTGATTTGATTTAATTTAATTTTGTTTTTTTTATTTTGTTTAATTTGATTCAATTTTATTTTGTTTTATTTGATTTGATTTGATTTAATTTAATTTTGTTTTATTTTGTTTTATTTGTTTTATTTTGTCTAATTTAATTAAATCTTTGTTTTTTTGTTTGATTTAATTTAATTTTGTTTTATTTTGTTTTATTTGTTTTATTTTGTGTAATTTAATTAAATCTTTGTTTATTTTGTTTGATTTAATTTAATTTGGTTTTATTTTGGTTTATTTTATTTTGTTTAATTTAATTTAAATATTTTTTGGTTTATTTTATTTTGTTAGTTGAGTGTAGTCCAATTTATTTAGTTTTTTACCGTAACTTGTGGTTTCATCTTACCTTATTCTATTATTTCATTTCTTATTCTTATGTTTGGTTTCAGATCATTTTGCACCTTTCTTTCTTTTATTTTCTTTGTATTGTTTCATATTTTGTTTTGTTTCATTTTGCTTCTTTTTGTTTTAACACGATTCTCCTTTTGTACACCCCTATCACCCAGTCAGGCAGGGTTTGGACTGTGATGTACACCCCTATCACCCAGTCAGGCAGGGTTTGGACTGTGATGTCACATACCTGTTAGCTCCATCGTTGCCACCTGATGAACCTCCTGATGTGACTGTCTGTCTGATTTCTGATCCCTCTCTCTGCTTCACCATGAATCAGTCTCTCTGTCCTCCACCTCAGCATCCACCTAAGGGTTCAAGCAGATGTTAAACATGTGATGTCTCTCCTCCAATCAGAGATGTGGAACTAATCTATAAGAGGAGAACCCAACATTCTGTAGCTCTAATCCAACATTCTGCTGCTGTAACCTAACATTCTGCTGCTCCAACCCAACATTCTGCTGCTCCACCCCAACATTCTGCTGCTCCACCCCAACATTCTGCTGCTCCAACCCAACATTCTGCTGCTCCAACCCAATATTCTGCTGCTCCAACCCAACATTCTGCTGCTCCACCCCAACATTCTGCTGCTCTAATCCAACATTCTGCTGCTGTAACCTAACATTCTGCTGCTCCAACCCAACATTCTGCTGCTCCAACCCAACATTCTGCTGCTCCACCCCAACATTCTGCTGCTCCAACCCAACATTCTGCTGCTCCAACCCAACATTCTGCTGCTCCACCCCAACATTCTGCTGCTCTAATCCAACATTCTGCTGCTGTAACCTAACATTCTGCTGCTCCAACCTAACATTCTGCTGCTCCAACCTAACATTCTGCTGCTCCAACCCAATATTCTGCTGCTCCACCCCAACATTCTGCTGCTCTAATCCAACATTCTGCTGCTCCATCCCAACATTCTGCTGCTCTAATCCAACATTCTGCTGCTGTAACCTAACATTCTGCTGCTGTAACCCAACATTCTGCTGCTGTAACCCAACATTCTGCTGCTGTGACCTAACATTCTGCTGCTCCAACCCAACATTCTGCTGCTCCAACCCAACATTCTGCTGCTGTAACCCAACATTCTGCTGCTCTAACCCAACATTCTGCTGTTCTAACCTAACATTCTGCTACTCCAACCCAACATTCTGCTGCTCTAACCTAACATTCTGCAGCTCTGACCCAACATTCTGCTGCTCCAACCGAACATTCTGCTGCTCTAACCTAACATTCTGCTGCTGTAACCTAACATTCTGCTGCTCCAACCCAACATTCTGCTGCTCTAACCTAACATTCTGCTGCTGTAACCCAACATTCTGCTGCTGTAACCCAACATTCTGCTGCTGTGACCTAACATTCTGCTGCTCCAACCCAACATTCTGCTGCTCCAACCCAACATTCTGCTGCTGAAACCCAACATTCTGCTGCTCTAACCCAACATTCTGCTGTTCTAACCTAACATTCCGCTGTTCCAACCCAACATTCTGCTGCTCTAACCTAACATTCTGCAGCTCTGACCCAACATTCTGCTGCTCCAACCGAACATTCTGCTGCTCTAACCTAACATTCTGCTGCTGTAACCTAACATTCTGCTGCTCCAACCCAACATTCTGCTGCTCCAACCTAACATTCTGCTGCTGTAACCCAACATTCTGCTGCTGTAACCCAACATTCTGCTGCTGTGACCTAACATTCTGCTGCTCCAACCCAACATTCTGCTGCTCCAACCCAACATTCTGCTGCTGTAACCCAACATTCTGTTGCTCTAACCCAACATTCTGCTGTTCTAACCTAACATTCTGCTGCTCCGACCCAACATTCTGCTGCTCTAACCTAACATTCTGCAGCTCTGACCCAACATTCTGCTGCTCCAACCAAACATTCTGCTGCTCTAACCTAACATTCTGCTGCTGTAACCTAACATTCTGCAGCTCTAACCTAACATTCTGCTGCTCTAACCTAACATTCTGCTGCTCCAACCCAACATTCTGCTGCTCTAACCCAACATTCTGCTGCTCCAACCCAACATTCTGCTGCTCCAACCTAACATTCTGCTGCTCCAACCCAACATTCTGCTGCTGTAACCTAACATTCTGCTGCTCCAACCCAACATTCTGCTGCTCCAACCCAACATTCTGCTGCTCTAACCTAACATTCTGCTACTCCAACCCAACATTTTTGCTGCTCCAACCCAACATTCTGCTGCTCTAACCTAACATTCTGCTGCTGTAACCCAACATTCTGCTGCTCCAACCCAACATTCTGCTGCTGTAACCCAACATTCTGCTGCTGTAACCTAACATTCTGCTGCTCCAACCTAACATTCTGCTGCTCCAACCTAACATTCTGCTGCTCTAACCCAACATTCTGCTGCTGTAACCCAACATTCTGCTGCTCCAACCTAACATTCTGCTGCTCTAACCCAACATTCTGCTGCTGTAACCCAACATTCTGCTGCTCCAACCTAACATTCTGCTGCTCTAACCCAACATTCTGCTGCTGTAACCCAACATTCTGCTGCTCCAACCTAACATTCTGCTGCTCTAACCCAACATTCTGCTGCTCCAACCCAACATTCTGCTGCTCCAACCTAACATTCTGCTGCTCCAACCCAACATTCTGCTGCTCCAACCTAACATTCTGCTGCTCTAACCCAACATTCTGCTGCTGTAACCCAACATTCTGCTGCTGTAACCCAACATTCTGCTGCTGTAACCCAACATTCTGCTGCTCCAACCTAACATTCTGCTGCTCCAACCTAACATTCTGCTGCTCTAACCCAACATTCTGCTGCTGTAACCCAACATTCTGCTGCTCCAACCTAACATTCTGCTGCTCTAACCCAACATTCTGCTGCTGTAACCCAACATTCTGCTGCTCCAACCTAACATTCTGCTGCTGTAACCCAACATTCTGCTGCTGTAACCCAACATTCTGCTGCTGTAACCCAACATTCTGCTGCTCCAACCTAACATTCTGCTGCTCCAACCTAACATTCTGCTGCTCTAACCCAACATTCTGCTGCTGTAACCCAACATTCTGCTGCTCCAACCTAACATTCTGCTGCTCTAACCCAACATTCTGCTGCTGTAACCCAACATTCTGCTGCTCCAACCTAACATTCTGCTGCTGTAACCCAACATTCTGCTGCTGTAACCCAACATTCTGCTGCTCCAACCTAACATTCTGCTGCTCCAACCTAACATTCTGCTGCTCCAACCTAACATTCTGCTGCTCTAACCTAACATTCTGCTGCTGTAACCCAACATTCTGCTGCTCCAACCTAACATTCTGCTGCTCTAACCCAACATTCTGCTGCTGTAACCCAACATTCTGCTGCTCCAACCTAACATTCTGCTGCTGTAACCCAACATTCTGCTGCTCCAACCTAACATTCTGCTGCTGTAACCTAACATTCTGCTGCTCCAACCTAACATTCTGCTGCTGTAACCCAACATTCTGCTGCTGTAACCCAACATTCTGCTGCTGTAACCCAACATTCTGCTGCTCCAACCTAACATTCTGCTGCTCTAACCCAACATTCTGCTGCTGTAACCTAACATTCTGCTGCTCTAACCTAACATTCTTCTGCTGTAACCCAACATTCTGCTGCTCCAACCTAACATTCTGCTGCTCTAACCCAACATTCTGCTGCTCCAACCCAACATTCTGCTGCTCCAACCTAACATTCTGCTGCTGTAACCCAACATTCTGCTGCTCCAACCTAACATTCTGCTGCTCTAACCCAACATTCTGCTGCTGTAACCTAACATTCTGCTGCTCTAACCTAACATTCTGCTGCTGTAACCCAACATTCTGCTGCTGTAACCCAACATTCTGCTGCTGTAACCCAACATTCTGCTGCTCCAACCTAACATTCTGCTGCTCTAACCCAACATTCTGCTGCTCCAACCCAACATTCTGCTGCTCTAACCTAACATTCTGCTGCTGTAACCCAACATTCTGCTGCTCCAACCTAACATTCTGCTGCTCTAACCCAACATTCTGCTGCTCCAACCTAACATTCTGCTGCTCCAACCTAACATTCTGCTGCTCTAACCCAACATTCTGCTGCTCCAACCTAACATTCTGCTGCTCCAACCTAACATTCTGCTGCTCTAACCCAACATTCTGCTGCTCCAACCTAACATTCTGCTGCTGTAACCCAACATTCTGCTGCTGTAACCCAACATTCTGCTGCTGTAACCCAACATTCTGCTGCTCCAACCTAACATTCTGCTGCTCTAACCCAACATTCTGCTGCTCCAACCCAACATTCTGCTGCTCTAACCTAACATTCTGCTGCTGTAACCCAACATTCTGCTGCTCCAACCTAACATTCTGCTGCTCTAACCCAACATTCTGCTGCTCCAACCTAACATTCTGCTGCTCCAACCTAACATTCTGCTGCTCTAACCCAACATTCTGCTGCTCCAACCTAACATTCTGCTGCTCCAACCTAACATTCTGCTGCTCAAACCTAACATTCTCAGACTCTGACAGTGGTCTTAGGTGTTGTTTAAAGTCTCGTTGTGTTCATTCCTGCAGTCGGAGAGGAGAAAAAAAAGAGAATTTGCTTGTTTTGAGTTTTTCACAGAGGTTTAGACCCCCGAGGGTCAGAGACTCTAACTTGGAAATAAATGAGAAGATTGAGTTCATGAATAAAAAAGGAGAGTCTCTCTGCAGCAGCGTGTCCAATCAGCTGTTAGTTTGTCACTTCCTGTTGTCTCCAGAGAAAACCAAACATCTGAAGGTTATTTTAGTCCTCATTGAGGAGGAAAAGTCTCTGCCATTGATGGGATTTATATTTACAACCTCATGGACGGGGTTTTACACACAACAGCACTGTCCTAGTTTTACATTAAAGAGCGCCACACAGGGACTAATTCTGCTCTCTGATTGGTCGTCTCATCTCCAGGTAGCAATCGACTTCACGGCGTCTAACGGCGACCCTCGTAACAGCTGCTCTCTGCACTACATCCACCCGTACCAGCCCAACGAGTACCTGAAGGCTCTGGTGGCGGTGGGGGAGATCTGCCAGGACTACGACAGGTCAGTCTCAACCAATCAGATGATCCGATCTCTCTGATGTCATCTCAGTCTGCCCTTTCAGTGTATTCTGTTCTCCAGAACTTTCCCTTTATTTCTGCTCTTCTGCCTCTCTTGATTTTTGGGCTGTTAGGGTTTTATCAGCTACTAACGACCTCTTATTCCTCAGTGGAGCCAGCAGCCAATCAGAAGTAATCTCTTTGCTTTGTACTGAAGTAGTGTCAGCCTGACTGAGCTCGTCATCTCCTGCTGTCAGCCAATCACAGCCCCTCCTCCTCCACCGTCTGCTTTCTCTCTCTTCTCACAGCGACAAAATGTTCCCGGCGTTTGGCTTCGGGGCTCAGATCCCTCCTGACTACAAGGTAATTTAACTGCTCAGCTCGCCGTTTCTCCCAGCATGCTCTCTGTCAGCGGGGGGGGGGGGGGGGGCCGACCGTGCTAGGCGGCTGTGATTAGAAGCCGACCTCCTCCTCATTGTCACCCCGGGGTTTCTGACTCAGTTGTACTTCTCCTAACAGGAGGCCGGTCTGATGCTGCATTCACAGCCGTCTGTAAAAAGTGCTGATTACTCTCCAAGTCTCTGATTCAGCCACCAGGATGTTAAACTTAGACCTGTGTGGGGTTTACTATCGCACGTGCTCATAGACTTACAGACATTACAGTTAGGCTGCCGTCCACTAGTTTGATACGATAAAAATATCAGAGTTCACACGGATGCAGAGAAAAGACAGAAGACATAAAACTAACAGGGGGAGCCATCCTGTCCCAGCATTTTTGGCTCAGCTTGCTCCTTCTTGCCCATTCCAGTTCATGCAGAATGAAGCCATGCATAGAAAACCACATAGAGCTTTACCAGGCTGGTGACCTCAGACTCTGGGACCTGGATTTACAAATGAAAACAGGACTTTGGACTACTGAGACCACAACAGACCAGTTCTCTTTCTCCTTAGTCCAAACTCTGATGATGTCTGTGGTTCAGGATTGGCTCCACACTAAGTCCATGTCCTGACCTTCAGCAGTGACCTTCTGTGGCTTACCCTCCTTAAGAATCTCTGATACAACCTCTGAGAACAGCCTGACCTTTCACCTTTGACCTTCTGTGGCTTACCCTCCTTGTGGAGGTTGTCGTTGAGAAATCCAGAGACCAGGATTTTCTGAGATGCAGCTATATTAAGTCAGTTCATTTTTTCCAGGAATGACAAACAGAAGAAGACATACGAATGTTTTTCCTCCTAGTCTTTGATAAAACACGGCTTTCATCCCTTGAATATGAAGTGAATGCAGCATCCTCCATCACTGATTGGCTCGTTCTCCTCCTCCATCACTGTCTGGAGTCCAGCTCCACCTTCAAACAGTGAATTAAGAGGAGCCTGGTGAAAGCCCCTCAGCTGCTGTGATTAAACATGTAGAAGAAGAAATAAGCCCAGAGGATGAGGAGTGATGAAGATGGAGAGAGTTCTTATATCATTGTATGTTTTTTGAAGCTCACATCAAACATTCATCCTCTCCCTCTCTCTTTAGGTGTCCCATGATTTTGCAGTGAATTTCAACGAGGAGAACCCGGAGTGTGCAGGTATTTGCTTTGATTTCTCTTCTCACTTTGAAAAAAAGGAGAAAATCGACTCGAATAGTTTATAGTGAGCTTCTGAAGCCCAGCTCACAGCGAGGGCTTTGATCTGAGAATTAGTTTGGCGGTGACGAGGCTGCAGGTCGAATCTGCTCCATCGGCGAGGGGCGAATAATGACAGAGGAGATGAGGACAACTGCAGGTGACTCTAGATCACAGCCTCATTTAAGAACTATGGATCTGATTCTGCAGGATGACAATCCCAGTTAGGCCTCAGCTTCGGGCTCCTTTGTCTCATGTCTTTAAGAAAGCATAGTTGGAACTGGATATCTTTATTTTTGAAGTCTGCAGCTTTTAGGAGGATCATTTTTACTCCAATCCCAGTGATAATCCTCAATGTTCAATTTTTAAACCACTGAATCCAGTTAAGGCCAGTGTCTCAGGGCTGGCTACACAATTAACAAAGCTGGACCAATTTTAGGCCAACACTGGGCCCACTAAACGTCTGCAGATTAGTCCCACAGCACCTTATAGTTTGAAAAACTCACACACAAAGTCAAAGTGTCCCTTTGAGGACATCCCAATGTCTCAGAATGAAGGGTCAAAACTCAGACGTCAAAGCATCTGGTGTCAGGTAAAAAGGTGTCAGGTCTCAGTGATAAAAGGTGTCAATTCTGAGGTAAAAAGGTTTCAGGTCTTGGGGTTAAAGGTGTCAGGTCTCAGGTAAAAAGGTGTCAGGTCTCAGAGTGGCTATAGGCCAGTGTTTTGTACCCATTTTCCAGGAGGTTTTGGCCCACCTCAGCTCCGCCTCTTTGTTTCTATCGTTGAATAAAGTTCAGTAGTAGTTTCTTAAGCTGCCATTGATGGGCCTTCTGTCCTTCTTCAGTTATGACGGCCTCAGACATCAGCTCTTCTTTACGTCTGTCCTGGCTTTAATGTCTCACTCCTGAGTTTTCTGTTCTGTGGTTCCTCTCCCCCCGCCGTCTTTCTGCTCAGAGAGAGAGAGAGTGACGCTATTTAGCCACCGCTCTCACCTTCTCGTGCTAAAGGTCATTGATCATTGGAGAGTCTCTTACACATACACTATTAATTTACACCTGGAGAGTGTGTGTGAAGGAGAATGTTACCTACAGACATCAAATCAGATCAGAGCTGCCTCCAGGCATGCTGGGATGTCTCTTAACACATCCTGAGAGTGAAATTGACCTCCTGGATCTTTGTTTCTGCTTGATTGTGGAGGAAAGTTTGAAAAAACATTTAAGGATGTCATGGTTATTACCTGTAAAGTAGGGATGGTTTGGGACTCTCTGGTATCATCCAATCAAACCAGAAGCTCTGGTTTCTGTTGTTTCTACTTCCTGACTCTGGTGTCAGCTGTTTTCTACTTCCTGACAATGGTTTCTGCTATTTTCTACTTCCTGACTCTGGTCTCTGCTGTTTCTACTTCCTGACTCTGGATTCTGGTGTTTCTACTTCCTGACTCTGGTTTCTGCTGTTTCTACTTCCTGACTCTGGATTCTGGTGTTTCTACTTCCTGATTCTGGTCTCTGCTGTTTCTACTTCCTGGCTCTGGATTCTGATGTTTCTACTTCCTGACTCTGGTTTCTGCTGTTTCTACTTCCTGACTCTGGTCTCTGCTGTTTCTACTTCCTGATTCTGGTCTCTGGATTCTGATGTTTCTACTTCCTGACTCTGGTCTCTGCTGTTTCTACTTCCTGACTCTGGATTCTGGTGTTTCTACTTCCTGATTCTGGTCTCTGCTGTTTCTACTTCCTGGCTCTGGATTCTGATGTTTCTACTTCCTGACTCTGGTTTCTGCTGTTTCTACTTCCTGACTCTGGATTCTGGTGTTTCTACTTCCTGATTCTGGTCTCTGCTGTTTCTACTCCCTGACTCTGGTCTATGGTGTTTCTACTTCCTGACTCTGGTTTCTGCTGTTTCTACTTCCTGACTCTGGATTCTGGTGTTTCTACTTCCTGATTCTGGTCTCTGCTGTTTCTACTCCCTGACTCTGGTCTATGGTGTTTCTACTTCCTGATTCTGGTCTCTGCTGTTTCTACTTCCTGGCTCTGGATTCTGATGTTTCTACTTCCTGACTCTGGTTTCTGCTGTTTCTACTTCCTGACTCTGGATTCTGGTGTTTCTACTTCCTGATTCTGGTCTCTGCTGTTTCTACTTCCTGGCTCTGGTCTCTGGTGTTTCTACTTCCTGACTCTGGTTTCTGATGTTTCTACTTCCTGACTCTGGTCTCTGCTGTTTCTACTTCCTGACTCTGGTTTCTGCTGTTTCTACTTCCTGACTCTGGTTTCTGGTGTTTCTACTTCCTGACTCTGGTTTCTGATGTTTCTACTTCCTGGCTCTGGTCTCTGCTGTTTCTACTTCCTGACTCTGGTCTCTGCTGTTTCTACTTCCTGACTGTGGTTTCTGCTGTTTCTACTTCCTGACTATGGTTTCTACTTCCTGACTCTGGTTTCTGGTGTTTCTACTTCCCTACTCTGGTTTCTGATGTTTCTACTTCCTGGCTCTGGTCTCTGCTGTTTCTACTTCCTGACTCTGGTTTCTGTTGTTTCTACTTCCTGACTCTAGTTTCTGCTGTTTCTACTTCCTGACTCTGGTTTCTGCTGTTTCTACTTCCTGACTGTGGTTTCTACTTCCTGTCTTTTGTCTGTTCAGGGATCCAGGGTGTGGTGGAGGCCTACCAGGCCTGCCTCCCTAAGCTGCAGCTCTACGGTCCCACCAACATCGCCCCCATCATCCAGAAGGTCGCCAACTCTGCCTCGCAGGAAGTCCACACCAAAGAGGCCATGGTATGAGCTCGAGCAGAGAAACATCATTTAGAGCTGCATCCTGATTGGCCAGCAGAGATCTGAGAGGAGACATCAGAGGCAGGAAAGTTTTTCTAAGTTTTGTTCAAATCGAAACGAGACAGTTTCTGTATGAAGTTACCAGCTCACTTCTCAGATGTTTCAGACTGTTGTTAAAGAAGAGGGGATGCTACACAGTGGTGAACATGGCCCTGTCCCTGCTTTTATGAGATGAAAACTAGTAAAAGTAGGGATTTAAAATGAGCTAATATTTTCCTGAAATGTTACAATGTCTCAGTTTAACATCTGATCTGTCGTTTCTGTTCTACTGTGAATCAAATATGAGTTTATGAGGGTTGACAATCATTGACCTCTGTTTTAGCGACCCAACTTTTTTGGAAATCAGGTCATACATGAGCATGCTGTGTTCTGTTTGGTATTTCCTGCTGTTCTCCTGTCATGTCTGAGAACAATCTAGCTTCTCTCTCTGCTCCTGAAATCTTGAACCCCAGTCCTGATGGTAAATAAAGCTGGGAAGTTGCCAATGATTGTTCACTTCCTTGTGCAGTGCATTGTGGGATACAATGTGTTCAACATAACAATGCTCAATCAGAATCCAGACAGCACTTTAAAATGGTGAATTTGCTGTACAGAGAATGGAGTGGGGTTGCTGAAACAGAGTCACATGACAGCTAGGATAGATGCCACGTCCGCCAGTTTGGGGGGGGGGGGTTAAACGGGAGAGATTTCTGGGCCCAGACAGGAGGGGGCAGGAAGTCAGCGAAATTAGAGTTCAGTGTGAAGTTAAGCTGTGGCAACCATATTAAATATTTTACCTGAATCATCACTGCTCTGATCAAGGATGCACCTGAAATGAGGTGGAGCATGTGCAATTTCAGGGTTAGTGTTAAAGGCTTAAAGGATCTCAAGAATCTAAAATGTGATTTCCAATCAGAGCCATGCTGACATGTCAGAGGAACACGCAATGCTGGAAGATTGGTTAAATCTACAAAAGAGTGTAGTCTTTTTTGGTTGAAATTAAACATACGCAGGTAGAACCCTGTTACTGATCCTCAGCACTCCCCTCCTCCTCCAGAGACCAGTAAAAACGTCCGCCTCCTCAAAGCGTCTGCCCAAGGCCCTGCAGAGTCTGCTGGATTAATTTTACTCAGATCGGTCCACAGCGTCTGGATATTCCAGACAAATATCAGCATAGAGGTGCTGATGAGGTTCAGAGAGAGTATGCAGAGTGAAAGTCTGGATTTTACAGTTTCTGATCTGCTGCTGAAGGAAATCTATTTTGAAGTGTTCTTAAGTTTTTTGTTAGAAATGTGTCAAAAATCAGGAGATCTGAGAGAACGTGTGATAGAACATGACAACGCCTGGGCTGTTCCTTCTTTATGTCTCTGTATTTAGTTTGAGATGGGACGTTGAAGTGCCAGACTCTAATGATGAGCTGCTGCAGAAAGAATATACCACCTGAAGTTAGGATGAAATCCTGACCTACCAACAACTGTCTTTGAATTTTACCTTCAAGGTTAAAGAGGTTCTTCTTACATCATATGGGTTTTTTTTGGTCTAAAAGATTCAAACAGAGAACCTGAGAGATGAGCAGTGATACTCAGCGCGTGGCTCTAGAGCCTCATGTGGCTCTGTTATGTCTAAATTTGAAATATTATTCCCCCAGAAAACCATAAGAAAGGAAACTTTGACCTCAGAGTTATCCATAGCGAAATGTTTCCCACACTTTACAGTAGGCTTTGATTGTCAAACTTAAATGTCAACCTTTATTTTTTGCCTGTATATTTTCATTGTAATTTGCAATGTTTTGCCCTTTTTGCCACTTGAATCCAATTTTTACCCTTTTGCACCAGTTTTTGCCTCTTTTATCCTGCTTTTTTTCGCAAATTGCATTTTTTTCTCTTTTTTTTGCAACTTTTTGCCCTTTTTCTGTCATCACGTCACTTTTTCCCATTTCCCCCACTTTTTTAGCTGTTTTTTTTTTTTTTTTTTACCAATTTTAGTCACTTTTCACTCTTTTTTTGCCAAGTTTCTGCTTTTTTTTTTTTTTTACCATTATTGCCCCCTGTAAGCTATTTATTTGTCATGCCTCACCCATTTCTGCTACTTTTTCTCTACGTTTTTTTGTCACTTTTCACCCAGTTTGTGTCATTTTCTGCCTATTTTACCACCACTCACCCATTTTTGCCACTTTTTTTAACCTATTGTGCCAGCTTTTACATATTTTATGGCCACTTTTAACCACTTGTCATCTCTGAGATTGAGGCTCTTGCACAGGTATTTTGTTGTCTTTGTTTGAGCAGGGTTGAGTTTCACTGATCTAAAGAGACAGCGACCAGTGAAACCAGTGAAACCACCACTGGATCTCTTATTTCCTCTCTTCCAGCAATACTTCATCCTGCTGATCCTGACAGACGGCGTCATCACAGACATGGCCGACACCCGGGAAGCCATCGTCCAGGCGTCCCACCTCCCCATGTCCGTCATCATCGTTGGCGTCGGAAATGCGGACTTCAGCGACATGCAGATGCTGGACGGTGACGACGGGATCCTACGGTCGCCCAAAGGAGAACCCGTCCTCCGGGACATCGTTCAGTTTGTCCCGTTCCGTAACTTCAAACATGTGAGTCTTTGGCGTAGACAAACACGGTAGATGTAGTCAAACATGGCCGTCTCTGCTGCTGGTTTTCTAAAGAGGAGTTCCTCATGGCTCAGTACTAGTTCCTCTACTTTAACATGATACCGACTCCACTGTAGTCCATGTGCCCAGAGCTCTCCCCGCCCCCTCTCCATCCAAACAACAGCTGGTACGTCAGGTTGGGGTTAAGGGGCCCCAGACAGGAGATAGGGGACCGGGTAAGAGCTACAGGCATGAAAATCTGCACACGTATGTATCATGATGAGACAGGGAGAAAAGTCTTCTGTGGACTTCCTCTAAAATGTACAGGAAGTGCATCACAAACAGCTAAAAGTGAAATTTCAGGTTTCATTTTTTAACTAGATGCAGAGATGCTGTGCATCGATGCTCATCACCTGTTCCAACTGCTACCCTCAGGAAGACGGTTCAGGACAATCAGAGCCAGAACTACCAGACTGAAAATCAGCACAGAGCAGTTTCAGTAATAAAGGATCATTTACGCTGAATGGACTGCACACAATTTCGTTGTCCCCGTGTACAATGACAATAAAGATTCTGATTCTGAGATGTGATCTGATTGGCTCCTGAATGTTTTTGCTCTTATTAGACGACCTGGAGAGTTAAAGTAGTGTGAGCTGTGAGCTTTCACCAGAGGGCGGGGCCAAACTTAAACTACTAAACACCTTATAACTTTCTAGTGTTTGATTCGATCATCACCAAACTTCACTGGGACATCGATGCCCCCTGCTGGCAACAGGAAGTGAACAAAAGGGCCATTTCTTTATTTCTGTTATTGTGATTACCTTATTGAGCCCTGGTTTGGAAAGAAAGGTCTCAACAATTGGCCAAAACACAGACGTGTTTGACTGGAAGATGTCTCACTGACAGTGGTGAGCATTTCAGTATCTCGCCAATTTGACAGGAAGTATGTGCAACTCTCATGCCAAACATCTGATTGCCTTCAAATTTCACATGTAGGATCGAGGTCTGCCCCTCTACAGAGGTAAATGTTTCGTATCTGTGTTTGGTGCTGTTAACATCTCTAACCCATGATGTCCCATCTTTTTTGGACTTTTTCTCACATATGTCTGCTTTTTTATGTGGTAACTGCTCTGGACGGATTGATCTTCAAGGTGCTATATAAATGATCGTTTTTTGATTGTGAGGAGGATTATGGGTGTTAGGGGTGCCAGTAATGACTGTTTTGATAGCTGACTAGTCACCAACTATTCACACCAGTAGTATGGAGAGTGGGCCATCCAGGTTGTGGACTGATGTGGAACATGGACCCATGGATTGGCTCATTACCACAGTACCTGGTCCAGGTCTTTGAGTCTGGCTTGGACTGATATCTGATCAGCTGATCTCTAGTTCTAACAGGTCTTTAGGGGGATAGATGCTGGTATTGGCAGCAGAATCATGATTGAGACACCCCTAGCTCACCTCCCTGCTCTGTACATCATACTTTTAACCTTTTAAAGGGTCTTCTCTGCTGTATGGCTGATTTCCTCTCCTCTTTGCATCTTCCCCCTCCTTTTGGGTCTGCAGATCATGTTTGATCCTTGATGACTTTCTGTTAGAGCCGTATTTAAAAGTTCACACCCTGGCGGTTCTGGAGTGGAGGGCGTCTGAGTAGCAGATGGTGCGTTATTTTGAAGGATTCCTCTGTACAGTAGGTTTAAATCTACCCGTGTGTGACCCTTAGATAACCGTGGATGGGTGTGGAGAGAAAGCAATAAGGCGAGCAGAGCGTGGGAGTGGAGGAGGCTGAGATGAGAGTGTGATGTTGTTGAAGAAATGAGTTTCCACTCTTTAAGGATGAAGATGGAGAGGCAATTTCCCACTCATCTTCAGAGGGAAATCTTCTCTTCCTCTCTGCGTCTGAAGGTTACACACGACCCCACCGAGACTCTTTTTCAGCGTTTGGTCTCAGTTTAGAGGCACGGCGGATATTTGGCCACCTGGGGTTTCATCTGAGAGATAATGAGAGTTTGGTCCAAAAGGAGGAAGGACAGCAAAGAGAAGCTGGACCTGACGGTCCTTCAGACCTCCACTGCTGTCCAACAGAGACCAAGAACACTTCAGGATTCAAAAGACTCAAAATACTGAAGAGCACAGAGCTGTGGAAACTATTTCCTCCCTCCTGATCTTTTTATTCATATTCATCTCTAAAATGCTCCAGATCATCAAACGCCTGTTAACTTTGACAGGGATGAAAGAAAAATATACCCCAACATCCCCAGCTTCATCAACATGCAATCCTTTGCCTTTAGTGATGATGTCATCAGACATCCCATCCTTAGTGATGATGTCATCAGACATCCCATCCTTAGAGATGATGTCATCAGACATTCCATCCTCAGTGATGATGTCATTAAACATTCCATCCTTAGTGATGATGTCATCAAACATTCCATCCTCTGCCTTTAGTGATGACGTCGTCAAACATTCCATCCTCTGCCTTTGGTGATGATGTCATCAAACATTCCATCCCTGCCTTTAGTGATGATGTCATCAGACCTCATGAAATATTCCATCCATTCCTTCAAGGATCTCCTGTGAAGGGTCGTTACTGTTCAGTTTTTCCCACTTGTGGATAATGGCTCTCCCTGTGGTTGGCTGTGGCCAGAGTCCAGTCTTTGTAACTCTTTCCAGCCTGATAGATGTCAGAGACTTTCTCCCTCGTGTGTTCTGGAGTTTCTTCTGGTCCAATCGGTTTTATTTATTCAGCAGATTTTATAAAAGCTGACGTTTACTAAAGTGCTGCACAGTGGCTGAAATATAAATAAAAATATAAAACCACAGTGGACATAAAATCATCAGAAAATACATCAACACTTCACAGGAAGTAAAAACATTTAAAACAGGCCCAGTAGAGTATAAAACAGATAAACACAAGTAAAGACCCACAGCTGTCATGCTGAGGTAAAAGCTAATATAGGTTTTAAGACGTGGTTTAAAAGGAGGTAAGGTGGAGGACGTCCTGATGAAGAGGGAGCTCATTCCACCGTTAAGATGCAACAACAGAGAAAAACCAGTGACCACCAGATTATAATCTAGACTTTGGGACAATGAAGCGGAGGCGATCAGCTGATCTCAGAGATGTGGACGGGGTGTGAACCTCTAAACGGTCAGAGATGTAGTCCAGAGCAGATCCTGTATGATCCTAAACCTGCACGGCTGTGTTCAACTGTGATTTAACCGCCTTCAGGTCCAGTGGGGGTGCAGGGACCTGGGGGGTCCAGGTCTCTGCTGTTTGATGACCCTGTTTTAGCCTACTCCTCTTTGTCAGACAGGTGTCTGGACCCTACAGGTCTGGCAGTGATCAGGTCTGGGTGTGGATCATCAGTCTGGCCTCAGCTTTATAAAGATCAGGTCCATCTCTGTTTATTAGGCGTACTGAGGGTTGATTCTGGCTCTGAATCCTGTTCCTCATGTTTGCCTGCTGGTTTAGACTCAGACACTCCTGGCGTTCATGATGTTCCTGACGTTCCTGTCATTCATGATGTTCCTGGCGTTCATGATGTTCCTGACGTTCCTGTCTTTCCTGACTTTCCTGATGTTCCTGACATTCCTGTCATTCATGATGTTCCTGGCATTCATGATGTTCCTGTCTTTCCTGACGTTCCTGGCGTTCATGATGTTCCTGACATTCCTGGTGTTCATGATGTTCCTGACGTTCCTGTCATTCATGATGTTCCTGGCGTTCATGATGTTCCTGATGTTCCTGGCGTTCATGATGTTCCTGATGTTCCTGGCGTTCATGATGTTCCTGACGTTCCTGGCATTCATGATGTTCCTGTCTTTCCTGACGTTCCTGGCGTTCATGATGTTCCTGATGTTCCTGGCATTCATGATGTTCCTGTCTTTCCTGACGTTCCTGGCGTTCATGATGTTTCTGACGTTCCTGGCATTCATGATGTCCCTGTCTTTCCTGACGTTTCTGGCGTTCATGATGTTCCTGACGTTCCTGGCATTCATGATGCTCCTGTCTTTCCTGATGTTCCTGGCGTTCATGATGTTCGTGACGTTCCTGGCATTCATGATGTTCCTGTCTTTCCTGATGTTCCTGGCGTTCATGATGTTCCTGACGTCCCTGGCATTCATGATGTTCCTGTCTTTCCTGATGTTCCTGGCGTTCATGATGTTCCTGACATTCCTGACATTCCCTCCAGAAGGCTCCAGATTATTTCAACACAAACTTTAGAATAAATGTTTGGAAATGAGTTTCCCCTCCAGGCTCAGCTTCCTCTCGACACCGTTATCAGAAGGACTCTCCATCGGTCTCTGTCATGCTCTCAGACGCTGAAACGCTCCGCCTGCTGGGAGTGAATCCAACATTTCTGACAGGGAAGTTCTGCCTCAGGCTTCTGCTGCAGACTAGAGAATATCCAAAGCTCGTTACACGTGGATGTGACGGCTAGAATCTGAAACACCAGGAGACAGACGTGATGGAGAATTGGCCTTCCCTTGAGGCGTCGTGAGGAGGGAAATAGAGAGCTTTAGGATGTAAGCTAACATCCCAGAGAGGGAAACTCTGAAAGTTGGGATCAGAAACATCTTCAGGTTGGTTAAACATCACAGTGATGGATGATGGGAAATGCTGCAGTTTGACTGTGGCGGCGTGCAGTAATGCTGCCAAACAGAACGTTGCCTGGAAGGAGGAAAGTTGCTCTGAGAAGAGATGGAGGATGGGAAAATGGAAGGGTGCAGAAAAGTGGGATGGTACGGGTGGTTTTTTTGGAACCTTTCCAACTTTTGCTCTACAGAAAGGCAAAAAAATGCGTGCCATTCCACCATGAACTGAACCGGACTGCTCGCTGAAAACGACCTACTAGAATCCTGCAGTTTACAGAGGACTGAATGATAAACACGGGACTGTCTGTTCAGACGTGAGCTTTCGTTATGAGCCCACCTCAGCTCTCACTCATCTGCCCTCCCTCTGACGGTTTTACTCATAGAAATGGTAATTCCTCAACACAAATTAAACAAACAAACAAACGAATAAATAAACAAACCAATGAATAAATTAATAAACAAACTAATGAATAAATAAATAAACAAACAAATGAATAAATAAATAAACAAACAAATGAATAAATAAATAAACAAACAAACAAACAAATAAACAAATGAATGAATAAATAAACAAACAAATGAATAAATAAACAAACAAACAAACAAACAAATAAACAAATGAATAAATAAATAAACAAATGAATAAATAAATAAACAAATGAATGAATAAATAAACAAACAAACAAATGAATAAATAAATATACAGTAGTGTGCAGTTACTTTAGACTGCATAGTGAAAGTATAACTAAACAGCTACATTCATGCATCTATTGTTAGAGTGCTGAGAGCATCGTGGATGATTGATTGATTGATTGATTGATTGATTGATTGATTGATTGATTGACTGATTGATTGGTGTGTATAAACGTCTTGAGGGATGTTGGTGCGAGGTTGATAAAGGGTTTAACTGGGTTATAAATGAACCACATGTCCATCCTGATGGACTTCTCCTTCTTCTTCTCCAGGCGTCTCCATCTGCTCTGGCGAAGAGCGTGCTAGCAGAGGTGCCCAACCAGGTGGTCGACTACTACAACAGCAAGGGCATCAAGCCCAAAGTGCCCAGCGAGTACCAGTCTTCCAGGCAGTTTGGCCCCTAGCTCGTCCCTCACACCCTCTCCAGACTGAGAACAATGTTTACTGTGTTTCTTTTCTGTCCATGCAGATGCTAAAGGTGCTACATGCAGCGTTGTTCTGGGAACAGGAAGCTCCCACATGTGATCACCTAGAGCCTTCACACAGCATTTCTACCTGCAGGACTGTACTCCATCCTTGGTTTAACTGATGATGTCATCATTTAGGGGCTAAATACACTCCATCCTTGGTTTAACTGATGATGTCATCGTTTAGGGGCTAAATACACTCCATCCTTGGTTTTACTGATGATGTCATCCTTCAGAGCCCATAAACATTCCATCCTTGCCTTAGAGGATGATGTCATCCTTCAGAGCCCATAAACATTCCATCCTTGCCTTAGATGATGATGTCATCCTTTAGAGCCCATAAACATTCCATTCTTGCCTTAGATGATGATGTCATCCTTTAGAGCCCATAAACATTCCATCCTTGCCTTGGATGATGATGTCATCCTTTAGAGCCCATAAACATTCCATCCTTGCCTTAGATGATGATGTCATCCTTTAGAGCCCATAAACATTCCATCCTTGCCTTGGAGGATGATGTCATCCTTTAGAGCCTATAAACATTCCATCCTTGCCTTAGATGATGATGTCATCCTTTAGAGCCCATAAACATTCCATCCTTGCCTTAGAAGATGATGTCATCCTTTAGAGCCCATAAACATTCCATCCTTGCCTTAGATGATGATGTCATCCTTTAGAGCCTATAAACATTCCATCCTTGCCTTAGATGATGATGTCATCCTTTAGAGCCCATAAACATTCCATCCTTGCCTTAGAGGATGATTTCGGAGGTCACTGTTGCTTCACTGAACCATTGCATGCTTTTCGTGTTTTTCTTGAGTGTTTGGAGAAGGTGCCGGTGTAAGTTGTCGGGGTTATTTTTGTAAAACGAACAGGAACATCTCCATGGAAACACCTGTCCAGGTACTTATCCTTAAAGTGGTACTAAGGACAGTAAGACAGATCTGTGAAAATGCTAACAGTAGCACCTTTAGCATCTGCTGTGCATGGGCCTTCTGTGGCTGAGCTAATCATGACCTTCAGGAGTGTTTTTAACGAAAGTGAAAAAGCACACGCCCACACTGACCAATCCAAACGCTGCTTCCCTGCAGACAGCATGACGTGCAGGGAAACTGTGGATGAAGGAATGTATGAACCCCTGCTCCTTCCCCCTCTGGTTGTTTTTATAAGAGTTTATGGAGATTTTGCTAAATTTCGTAACGTTCATACGTTGTTAAGCATTTTGGATCTCTGCCAGGTGATCAAGCGAGCTGCCTTCACAGATGTCTGCATCCTCTACGGTTCTTTTGTAAAGGTGAGGCAGATGCATGAGCTGTTGTTTTGCATGCAAATCTCCATGCAGGACGTTCGGGTCCTTGTGGTTTCTGTTAGTGAATCTATGATCAATAATGATGTTTACAATCCAGCCAACGATGGGGCTGTTCTACTCTCAAGCATGTTCACGTCAATGGAAATGTGTGAGTAGATTAAAAAGCACAACCTGAGTATCTTTGGAGAGTTTTTAGATCATGATGTTAGATTGTGGTCGCTTTGTGCCTCCAAACCTGCCCGGCTCTCTTTGGCTCAGTCCCACTTCTACCCCTGGATTTCCAGAACCCTCTTTAATGGAATCAGAGGGTCTGAGACAGCCCTTTAAGTTCCTGATGTCTCATCAGTACTCATTTACAGAATTGATGTGGACAGACGCAACAATGGGAAACAGCAGACATGTCTGGTGTTAAAGCTGAGACAGTGGGGAGGTAGAGTCAAACAGCAGACATGTCTGGTGTTAAAGCTGAGACAGTGGGGAGGTAGAGTCAAACAGCAGACATGTCTGGTATTAAAGCTGAGACAGTGGGGAGGTAGAGTCAAACAGCAGACATGTCTGGTGTTAAAGCTGAGACAGTGGGGAGGTAGAGTCAAACAGCAGACATGTCTGGTGTTAAAGCTGAGACAGTGGGGAGGTAGAGTCAAACAGCAGACATGTCTGGTATTAAAGCTGAGACAGTGGGGAGGTAGAGTCAAACAGCAGACATGTCTGTGTTAAAGCTGAGACAGTGGGGAGGTAGAGTCAAACAGCAGACATGTCTGGTGTTAAAGCTGAGACAGTGGGGAGGTAGAGTCAAACAGCAGACATGTCTGGTGTTAAAGCTGAGACAGTGGGGAGGTAGAGTCAAACAGCAGACATGTCTGGTGTTAAAGCTGAGACAGTGGGGAGGTAGAGTCAAACAGCAGACATGTCTGGTGTTAAAGCTGAGACAGTGGGGAGGTAGAGTCAAACAGCAGACATGTCTGGTGTTAAAGCTGAGACAGTGGGGAGGTAGAGTCAAACAGCAGACATGTCTGGTGTTAAAGCTGAGACAGTGGGGAGGTAGAGTCAAACAGCAGACATGTCTGGTATTAAAGCTGAGACAGTGGGAGGTAGAGTCAAACAGCAGACATGTCTGGTGTTAAAGCTGAGACAGTGGGGAGGTAGAGTCAAACAGCAGACATGTCTGGTATTAAAGCTGAGACAGTGGGGAGGTAGAGTCAAACAGCAGACATGTCTGGTGTTAAAGCTGAGACAGTGGGGAGGTAGAGTCAAACAGCAGACATGTCTGGTGTTAAAGCTGAGACAGTGGGGAGGTAGAGTCAAACAGCAGACATGTCTGGTGTTAAAGCTGAGACAGTGGGGAGGTAGAGTCAAACAGCAGACATGTCTGGTATTAAAGCTGAGACAGTGGGGAGGTAGAGTCAAACAGCAGACATGTCTGGTGTTAAAGCTGAGACAGTGGGGAGGTAGAGTCAAACAGCAGACATGTCTGGTGTTAAAGCTGAGACAGTGGGGAGGTAGAGTCAAACAGCAGACATGTCTGGTGTTAAAGCTGAGACAGTGGGGAGGTAGAGTCAAACAGCAGACATGTCTGGTGTTAAAGCTGAGACAGTGGGGAGGTAGAGTCAAACAGCAGACATGTCTGGTGTTAAAGCTGAGACAGTGGGGAGGTAGAGTCAAACAGCAGACATGTCTGGTGTTAAAGCTGAGATAGTGGGAGGTAGAGTCAAACAGCAGACATGTCTGGTGTTAAAGCTGAGACAGTGGGGAGGTAGAGTCAAACAGCAGACATGTCTGGTGTTAAAGCTGAGACAGTGGGGAGGTAGAGTCAAACAGCAGACATGTCTGGTGTTAAAGCTGAGACAGTGGGGAGGTAGAGTCAAACAGCAGACATGTCTGGTGTTAAAGCTGAGACAGTGGGGAGGTAGAGTCAAACAGCAGACATGTCTGGTATTAAAGCTGAGACAGTGGGGAGGTAGAGTCAAACAGCAGACATGTCTGGTGTTAAAGCTGAGACAGTGGGGAGGTAGAGTCAAACAGCAGACATGTCTGGTATTAAAGCTGAGATAGTGGGGAGGTAGAGTCAAACAGCAGACATGTCTGGTGTTAAAGCTGAGACAGTGGGGAGGTAGAGTCAAACAGCAGACATGTCTGGTGTTAAAGCTGAGACAGTGGGGAGGTAGAGTCAAACAGCAGACATGTCTGGTGTTAAAGCTGAGACAGTGGGGAGGTAGAGTCAAACAGCAGACACGTCTGGTGTTAAAGCTGAGACATGAGCTCATGCACAACCAAGCATGATGCTCCTACAGCTGTGTATGGTTCCTGGACATATTGTTGGTCTGCTGGCTAAGAATTCTGCAGTTATTCTGACGTGGCTCTATTTAGGTAAAGCTTCTGAGGGTGGAGCTGCGTCGTCAGAGTTGTGAGTTTTCTGGTTTCTGGTGACCTCAGAGAGCTCAGGGCCGGTGTGGGGGAACATGGTTTATTGTTGTGTTAACATGCAGTATTGTGTGCAAAACAATGACAAACTGACCTATGATATTAAAAGTTTTATGACTAACATGTCAGAGTGTCTGTGTGGTATTTATGGGTGTGTGGAGTGAAAAATCTCTGAACGAGTCAGATGGCCCATCCCTTCAGTCATGTTTAGTCCCATTAAAAAGAGAACACGGAAGCAAACAGGGGGTCAGGGGGGAATTTAAGGATTCCTGTTGCTCAGGGTGTTGTCTCCTTTCTTTAGTAATAGCTGTCAAATTTATTTGACATTTTTCTGCATACCTTATTTTTGCTTTGTGCAAGGAAACGTGGAAATTAGAAAGTGTTCTGTGTCAAATGTCCAGGTAACGATAAAGATAAAGCTGGTGAAGGTAGAAGTGAGGGGTTTTATATGCACTGTTGTTATTCACTTCTTATTTTTAACCCTCAGGCATCTCTTTCATTTACTACGCTTTAAAGCCATTAAGGACAAAAATGTCCACTTCCAAAAAACTGCTGTAAAAACTTCACAGATTCTTTTCTTTTCATAAATCTCCAAAAACAACTTCAGCTGTGCTCAGAACTACCAAACATTCAATCATTTAGAGGATTTTAACCCTTTAAATGCCAGTTTGATTACTTAAAGGTCTAAAAATGTGGTTTGAATGGGAGTCAATGGGACGTTTTCGTCCTTAATGACTCTAAAGGGTAGTAAATTTTAAATCTGATGCTACACAAAAACTAAAAATGCATCAGAGTCAATATGTTGTCTAATCATGGACATGTCTGAGCTGGATTTAGAAATAACACCCCAGACATCCAACATTTGGTTAAAGGAAGAGTTCACCTTTTTCACCTTTTTTCATAAAAACAACACTGACTTTCAGTAATCAAACTGGCATCTAAAGGGTTAAAATCCCCAAAATGATTGAATGTTTGGTAGTTTTGAGCACAGCTGAAGTTGCTTAAGAGATTTATGCAAAAAAAAAAAAAAAAGCAGAAAAAAAAATGAATCTGTGAAGTTTTTATAGCAGTTTTTTTTTGGAAGTGGACGTTTTTGTCTTTAGTGGCTTTAAAGGGTGGTAAATTTGTTTCTCAGTGTTCCTCTGACCTGTTAGAGCAACTGAAATTTGAATTCAAAAATTTACCTAGAAATAAACTTTGTTCCAAAAATGAGCCCATATGCACTAACACAGCCAGCATGGTGGGAGAGGAAGAGGAAAGATCAGACCACATGGACAGAAACGTCCCTGGTGATGGCTGAGGGTTCATTCAGGTACGCTGAGGTAGAAAAGCACACAGACTGTAGCTGAAGCTCTCACTGTAAAATATTTCCAATCACAGAGGCATTCTGGGTGAGAAAGAGCACATCTAGCGTACAGATGAGCCAGCACTGTTATCTGTCATCTTTGCCTTACACCGGCTAAATGAGTGGAACTGTACCCATCCGTTACACTGGAGAGTCTAGCTTCCTCTGGCACAGTGTGACTCAACCCTGCTCAGACAGAGAGCCAAACTGTTGAAAAATACATTTTCAAGAGCCACAATCTAAGTGGTGAAAAGTGGCAATTAAAATAAGTTAAAGGTGGCAAAATTGGTCAAAGAAGGACAAACACTGGGAGAAAAGTGGCAAAAATGGGTGGGAAGTGACCAAATAATGAGCTAAAAGTGGCAAAAACGTTGCAAAAAATAAGTGAAAAGTGACCAAAATGAGCAAAAATTAGAAAAAAGGTGGGAAAATGGGCATAAAGTGGCATTAAATTGCAAAAGGCAACTTAAATGGGCATGAAGTGGCAAAAAGGGGCAAAAATTGCAAAAAGCAGGAGAAAAGGGGAGAAAAGTGACAAAAAGATGTTGCACAAATGGGCTTAAAATGGCAGACATTGGGAGAAAAGTGGCAAAACAATGAGTTAAAAGTGTCAAGAATGGTCCAAAAGTGGCAAAAATGTGGAGAAAAACGAGTGAAAGTGACGGATGATAGCTCCATATTCCTGCTGTTTGCTGTTTAACCCTCTGAGAGTCACAGAGACAATGAAGGATAATCTCCCAGCTGAACCAACATCCTGGCTTTGATTCCCAAACAGCAGCAGTAATTACAGCTCTGTTTGTTTGGAGGCATCATGAAGAAGAGGAGGAGGAAGAAAACAGGCTGTTTAGTCTGTCAGCAGGACAACAGAGCTACGATGAAGGGTCAACCAGTAGATGTAGAGATGCAGACCTTAACTCAGAACACATCAGCCTGAGTTCATGCTCTCATCCTTCTTCCTGCTCTTATCTGACGGTCACGGCAGGAAGTCCACCCAGACCTCCCTCTACCCAGTAACAGGTTCCAGTTCCTCCAGCGGGCGCTCTCCAGGTCAGGTAAGCATTTCTCCACTCTCAGTGATCTACACTCAGACCTCCATGATGAACAAAAACACAATTAAAGACGTCCACCTATTTTTACAACTTTCACACCATTTCAGCCACTCTTGAATCCCCTTTTACCACTTAGTATGCCCTTTCTGACACTTTAACCCATTTCTGTCATTCTTGTTGTTCTGTTGCCACTTTCATATCATTTTTTGGCATTTCTAACCCATTTCTGCTACTTTTAAACTCCAATTTCACCACCGTTACCACATTTGTTGCCATTATAAACACATTTTAGCTGTCTTTGATGTATTTTAAATCTTTTTTTAACAAAAAGGATTTACATATTTAAGAGAGGGCTACGGACCACACTAATGAATTAAACAGATATTTGTTTCTTAGGTTATTATGGTTATTGGTTATTATTGGTGATTATTCAGGTTTGATATAAAAGATACAGTTTAACTTCACAATGGACCATGGTTTTGCTGGCCCCCAGGTGGGCTGGGCACCAGAAAGTTCTCCCATTGTCCCCCCCAATGGACGGCCTTGTCTGTACATGACTATTGTAAAATATGCATGTTTAGCCACCTTCAGGTCCAGTGGAGGTCCCCAGTCTCTGGAGCCTTTATTTGGGGGGTCCCCGGTCTCTGGCACCTTTATTTGGGGGGTCCCCAGTCTCTGGCACCTTTATTTGGGGGGTCCCCAGTCTCTGGAGCCTTTATTTGGGGGGTCCCCAGTCTCTGGCACCTTTATTTGGGGGGTCCCCAGTCTCTGGCACCTTTATTTGGGGGGTCCCCAGTCTCTGGCACCTTTATTTGGGGGGTCCCCAGTCTCTGGAGCCTTTATTTGGGGGGTCCCCAGTCTCTGGCACCTTTATTTGGGGGGTCCCCGGTCTCTGGCACCTTTATTTGGGGGATCGTGGGCTGAAAAGGTTGAGAAGCCCTGCTCTGATTGGTCTGTTACGGTTACTGTAGCAGTGACTCTAGACTCAGTGACTGTGGACTCAGTGACTGTGGACTCAGTGACTGTGGACTCAGTGACTGTGGACTCAGTGACTGTGGACTCAGTGACTGTAGACTCAGTGACTGTAGACTCAGTGACTGTGGACTCAGTGACCGTGGGCTCAGTGACTGTAGACTCAGTGACTGTAGACTCAGTGACTGTGGACTCAGTGACTGTGGACTTAGTGACTGTGGACTCAGTGACTGTGGACTCAGTGACTGTAGACTCAGTGACTGTAGACTCAGTGACTGTAGACTCAGTGACTGTGGACTCAGTGACTGTGGACTCAGTGACTGTGGACTCAGTGACTGTAGACTCAGTGACTGTAGACTCAGTGACTGTAGACTCAGTGACTGTGGACTCAGTGACTGTGGACTCAGTGACTGTGGACTCAGTGACTGTGGACTCAGTGACTGTGGACTCAGTGACCGTGGGCTCAGGCTAAAGCCTGGTGGTCATGGAGCAGCAGTAATCAGGCTCATCTCTAATCCTGATGAATCTGGAGACAGAGGTGAGGCTGGACTTCCTGTTCTTTTCACATCTTCTCATGTTTTCATTGTTTTCATTCGTTTCGAGTAATTAGATGATTAATGATGACTTCCCATGAATTCCATAACAGCGTTCTAAAAAACAGAGGTGATGTTGAGTTTCTGTTTTGTAATGAAGTCAAACGTCTTAGCTCAGCACTTTTCCATCAGACTGAGAATATTTGTCTTCCTAGAATATGAGATTTACAGGAGCAGGAATTAAAGCCTGTGTTTGTGAGTTTAAAGTGATTTTTCTGGCTCAGAGAGGATGAGTGTTTTCAGTCATTACTGTAAGAAGAGCGAGCGTTTGCTGGCAGCTGCTGATACTGGAGCGGGATGAGAGCGGCGCTGAGTGACGGCTCGCCGCTCCACGCTCAGACTCATTATCATATCCAGCTCAACACTGCTGCCAGCGCACACATATGCTGGGTAGAAACTGGCAGAGGATTTCCTCTCTGTGAGGGTTTCTCTGCAGATGCACGGACATTATCATTAATTCAAAGGCACATTTGAATAATTAAATCAGCTGTAATGTTAGCGGAGAGAGAGAGGAGCAGTGACGGGGTCAGAGCAAATACGAGCTATTCTTAATTTAGAAATGTATCTAAATTAGCAGGAAGACGGCCGAGGAAAGACGGGGCTCAGAGAGAAGATATAGAAATTCATTATAAGTATGAATGTGATAATATTCTGACAGAACGAACAGCTAATCATTTTATCATTCAGACGGAAAAATCCCCCAGCAATAGACCAGGATGCTTCAAGAGAAAAAGGATTCAAAGTTTTAAAAAAAGAGGATAAATAAACACTAACAGAGGTTTTAGAGTTTCTACGTCTACTGTCCCCTATTAGCCGGGACGTCCTGGACTTAAAGCTACATTTGTTAGCCCTGAATGGGATGCTCTGCTTCTCAGCAGCATCATGCTTTGGGGATGCTTCTCAGCAGCAGTCTGGACTTGTTAAGGTCTGTTCAGTCCTGATCCCTGATCATCCTGACAGAGCTTGAGCAGTTTATCAAAGAAGAATGGAGTAAAATACCAGAGTCCAGATGTTTGATCCTGACTGAGACCTATCCACACAGACTCAGAGACTGAGACCTATCCACACAGACTCAGAGACTGAGACCTATCCACACAGACTCAGAGAGACTGAGACCTATCCACACAGACTCAGAGAGACTGAGACCTATCCACACAGACTCAGAGAGACTGAGACCTATCCACACAGACTCAGAGAGACTGAGACCTATCCACACAGACCCAGAGTCTGAGACCTATCCACACAGACTCAGAGAGACTGAGACCTATCCACACAGACTCAGAGAGACTGAGACCTATCCACACAGACTCAGAGAGACTGAGACCTATCCACACAGACTCAGAGAGACTGAGACCTATCCACACAGACTCAGAGAGACTGAGACCTATCCACACAGACCCAGAGTCTGAGACCTATCCACACAGACTCAGAGAGACTGAGACCTATCCACACAGACTCAGAGACTGAGACCTATCCACACAGACTCAGAGACTGAGACCTATCCACACAGACTCAGAGACTGAGACCTATCCACACAGACTCAGAGACTGAGACTGCAGACAGAGGAGACTCTACTAAATACTGACTAGAAGGAGGAATATTTATGCACTCACTGGTTTTACAGTACAGATTTTTATTTAATAGACTTTACTTTATAGAAATCTGTTTCCACTTTGACAGTTCAGAGGTGTATCTCTCATTAAAA
Source organism: Cheilinus undulatus (assembly GCF_018320785.1). Classification (NCBI taxonomy): domain Eukaryota; kingdom Metazoa; phylum Chordata; class Actinopteri; order Labriformes; family Labridae; genus Cheilinus; species Cheilinus undulatus. The sequence goes on from NC_054872.1 coordinate 54,427,907, forward strand.
GCCAGATTATATTGACCATGATGGATCGTAGAATCAGTAAACATGGAAGGAGGTCAGTACTTTTAAAGGTACTGTAGTTGTGTGAAGGGGCTGTTTGTGGTTTAAACTTTGTCTTCACAGAGTTTCAGTGAATCAATAGAAAAATGTCTGCAATTTAAACCAAAAGCTTCCCTGTGAGACTGGAACATATCCGGTGTGGTCCAGATCCACGGAGCTGTAGATCAGTGTGATACGGAGGACTGACAAACACACGGATCCATCCTGATAAAAACATCCAGCTATCATCCACACTCACACTTACCCAGAGATCACCCTCAGTCAGTCTCAGCCTCCTCTCCTGATCGATACCAGCTGTGTTCACTCTCAGCTGATAACAACCCAAGTCTAGCTGTAATAGCGCCTCGAATTCACCACAATACCCCGCAGCACCTTCTCAATATCACTACAATACAACTCTAACAGGAAATATTCACGGCCAGCAGCAGAGGCTCTTCTGGTCCCAGCATGGAGGAAACTCCTGCACAGGTGGCGCTGAAGGAGAGGAAACACCACCAAACGTATGTCCCAACAGTAGCACCAAAGATACGGTGCAGGTTTGACTGCAGGTTTGAGGTGTGAACAGTAAATGCCAGAGCTCTCAGACAGACTTTTCTGGTTGTTCTAGGTGAATTTAAAACCATGTCAGCAGAGATCTATTTTGTTTGTTTCTCCCAAAGGTCAGACTCTGTTTCCTGCAACATGCCAATTAAAATTCCTGCAACCTGAGCAGAAGAACCCAAAACACCTCTGACTTTTCACGGTTTTTCTAACAACCCTCCACTGCTGCTTCATGAAATCCAGACAATGAAAGGTTAAAAAAAAAAAAATCTCTACAGGAACGATGTCAGTGATTTATCAAACAGCTGAAGATCTGCTGAAACATCAGGATGATTTGGCAGATTTTTCTAACCCTGCCTGGATAGAATCAAATCCTGCCTGCACACTTTGTGTAATGCATGAGGAGATCTGCAGCAATACTCTGACATCCATGCCCCTATAATCATGGTGTAAAAATCATCAGGATTCCCAATGAAAATTACAACATTTCTGACAGCTGGGGAATAACCCTGAAAGACAGGGGGAGCCCAAGGAGACCATATTTAATAACCTAATGTTGTATAAAGTACTTACCTTGTTTTTTCAGTAGGTTCTTACATTAGGGGACGTGCCAACATTATCAACTCTCCTAACCAATTCATCCAGCATCTGATTAAAGTCCTGAAGAAGATTTACTAAAAGTGATCCAGGACAGGAAATCAAAAAGAGATCCAACTTTAAAGCTCCATGTTTAGTCACAGATCCAGACAGACATGATTTATTTTATCAAAATACTGACTTATTTAAAACTCCTGATGAGCAGAGATAAGGTCTGCTCTATATCTGATGATGGATGGATGAGGGATGGATGGATGGATGAGGGATGGATGGATGGATGATGGATGGATGAGGGATGGATGGATGATGAGGGATGGATGGATGGATGGATGATGGATGGATGAGGGATGGATGAGGGATGGATGGATGGATGATGGATCAATGAGGGATAGATGGATGGATGAGGGATGGATGGATGGATGATGGATGGATGAGGGATGGATGGATGGATGGATGATGGATGGATGAGGGATGGATGGATGGATGAGGGATGGATGGATGGATGGATGGATGATGGATGGATGGATGGATGATGGATGGATGGACGGATGAGGGATGGATGGATGGATGGATGAGGGAAGGATGGATGGGTGGATGGATGGATGGATGGATGAGGGATGGATGGATGGATGATGGATGGATGAGGGATGGATGGATGGATGAGGGTTGGATGGATGGATGGATGAGGGATGATGGATGGATGGATGGATGGATGGATGGATGAGGGATGATGGATGGATGGATGGATGGATGATGAGGGATGGCTGGATGGATGGATGGATGGATGGATGAGGGATGATGGATGGATGGATGGATGGATGGATGGATGGATGAGGGATGATGGATGGATGGATGATGGATGGATGATGATGGATGGATGAGGGATGGATGGATGGATGGATAGATGGATGGATGGATGAGGGATGATGGATGGATGGATGGATGGATGGATGATGATGGATGAGGGATGGATGGATGGATGGATGGATGGATGGATGAGGGATGAGGGATGATGGATGGATGATGGATGGATGAGGGATGGATGGATGGATGAGGGATGGATGCATGGATGGATGGATGAGGGATGGATGGATGGATGATGGATGGATGCATGGATGGATGGATGAGGGATGGATGGATGGATGAGGGATGGATGCATGGATGGATGGATGAGGGATGGATGGATGGATGGATAGATGATGGATGGATGGATGGATGGATGGATGATGGATGGATGAGGGATGGATGGATGGATGGATGAGGGATGGATGGATGGGTGGATGGATGGATGGATGGATGGATGAGGGATGGATGGATGGATGGATGGATGAGGGATTGATGGATGGATGGATGGATGGATGGATGGATGAGGGATGATGGATGGATGGATGGATGAAGGATGGATGGATGAGGGATGATGGATGGATGGATGGATGGATGAGGGATGATGGATGGATGGATGATGGATGGATGATGGATGGATGATGATGGATGGATGAGGGATGGATGGATGGATGGATGGATGGATGGATGGATGGATGAGGGATGATGGATGGATGGATGGATGAGGGATGGATGGATGAGGGATGAGGGATGATGGATGGATGATGGATCAATGAGGGATGGATGGATAGATGAGGGATGGATGGATGGATGAGGGATGGATGAGGGATGGATGGATGGATGATGGATGGATGAGGGATGGATGGATGGATGAGGGATGGATGGATGGATGATGGATGGATGAGGGATGGATGGATGGATGAGGGATGGATGGATGGATGAGGGATGGATGAGGGATGGATGGATGGATGGATGGATGATGGATGGATGGATGGATGGATGGATGGATGGACTATGATGGATTATGGATGGATGATGATGGATGATGATGGATAATGATGGATGATGGATGGATGATGGATGGATGATGGATGATGATGGATGATGATGGATTATGGATGGATGATGGATGGATGGATGGATGGATGAGGGATGATGGATGGATGGATGGATGGATGGATGGATGAGGGATGATGGATGGATGGATGGATGGATGGATGAGGGATGATGGATGGATGGATGGATGGATGGATGGATGGATGGATGAGGGATGATGGATGGATGGAAGATGAATGGATGATGGATGGATGATGATGGATGATGGATGGATGGATGGATGGATGGATGGATGGATGAGGGATGAGGGATGATGATGGATGGATGGATGGATGGATGGATGGATGGATGGATGGATGATGATGGATGGATGAGGGATGGATGGATGGATGGATGGATGGATGATGGATGGATGGATGGATGAGGGATGATGGATGGATGGATGGATGGATGGATGGATGGATGGATGGATGAGGGATGATGGATGGATGGATGGATGGATGGATGGATGGATGATGGATGGATGGATGGATGGATGGATGATGGATGGATGAGGGATGGATGAGGGATGGATGGATGGTTGGATGGATGAGGGATGATGGATGGATGGATGGATGGATGGATGGATGATGGATGGATGAGGGATGGATGAGGGATGGATGGATGGTTGGATGGATGAGGGATGGATGGATGAGGGATGGATGGATGGGTGGATGGATGGATGGATGGATGAGGGATGGATGGATGGATGATGGATGGATGATGGATGGATGAGGGATGGATGGACGGATGAGGGATGGATGGATGGATGGATGAGGGATGATGGATGGATGGATGGATGAGGGATGGATGGATGGATGGATGGATGGATGGATGAGGGATGATGGATGGATGGATGGATGGATGGATGAGGGATGGAGGTAAACATAAGGTCAAGGGGCGGGGGTCAACATAAGGTCAAGGGGCGGGACTAATAGCAAGAGTGCTTTCCTCCAATCAGTCGGATCAGAGGATGATATTTTTCCTGAGTGGGCGTGGCTTCAGCTCATTGAACAGACACTCCCACACCATCCTGGAGCAGATTTTACTGCCTCATTTTTCATGATGTTGAAGTTTAATTTTGTAACTTAGAGATGTTTTATCTGACTGAAGGTTGATTTAGGGGTTCATAACACTCCTCAATACTGCTTTATTTTCACCTCAGAGGGTCTTTAACGCTAAAATGATGTCATCGAGGGGAACTGTGAACAGGTAAACATGGAGTCAGAGCTGAGTTCAGACCGTGGCGAGGGCTCAGTGGGAGGGGCCGACGTCTCTGCTGCCATTAAAAAACCATGTAGTTTGGCTTGAACGAGTACTGAGAAGATGAATCCAGGTTATTATAAAACTCATCATGTAATGGCGAGGATAATGGCGTCCTGCTGATTGCATGTAAACATCATCACGGTGGACTTCAGTGAGACAATGACTGCAGCGTTATTTATCTCTGAAAAACCTCCATCTGCTCCATTGTTCAGCTCTGAGCAGCTCATTACAGACACCATGAGCCCTCGCCACACAAACCGTCCTTCTGGGAGCGAGGACCGCCGCTCTGCTCTGCTGTCTGTTTATCTGCTGGAGGACGCTGCCGTACGTGTAAAGTGAGACAGATGATTTGGTATTTGGACGTTAATAAGTCAGAGAAAGCACGTCCTCTGGTTCGATACTCGCTGACAACAAACGCCGCCGTTTGCATGGATTGTTAACAATGCCACGGTCCGCTGAGGAGGCTTGATGTATGTCGTCTCTCTGAAGAAGAGGGAAGATGGATGAAGAGACGCAGGAGGGGGATCTACCTGAGGAGGAGGGGGGAAGGTCGTTTCCTCCTACACACTGACCTTTGACCCCTGGATTGAACGTCTGCTGGGACATCTTTGGGTTTATCTAATGGGTGTTTCATGGCGAGGAGGACGCCTCGATCCTGAAGAAGAAATCATTCAACATGAAGAGAAATAGAGACCAGTCGGTTCATAAAAGAAGATTCAGCTCCATCAGTTTATGCAGAAACACTGAAAATCCACGTCTAGTTAGGAAGATAAAACCAGAAATATAGATGGAGGCTGATTTATCCACTAAACGTTTCCTTAAAGCCTGACTCCGTTAGAGATGTTTAAACGTTAACATGAGGATGCTTCAGACCAGCTGGAGGCTGGAAAAGTAAGTGATACTACTGAGAAAAACTGAGGAAAAACCCAAAGAATGGAATGGATGGATAAACCCAGAGACTGGACCTGATAAACCCAGAGAATGGACCCTGATAAACCCAGAGACTGGACCTGATAAACCCAGAGACTGGACCTGATAAACCCAGAGAATGGACCCTGATAAACCCAGAGAATGGACCCTGATAAACCCAGAGACTGGACCCTGATAAACCCAGAGACTGGACCCTGATAGACCCAGAGAATGGACCCTGATAAACCCAGAAAATTGACCTGATAAACCCAGAGAATGGACCCTGATAAACCCAGAGTATGGACCCTGATAAACCCAGAGAATGGACCCTGATAAACCCAGAGACTGGACCCTGATAAACCCAGAGAATGGACCCTGATAAACCCAGAAAATGGACCCTGATAAACCCAGAGACTGGACCTGATAAACCCAGAGAATGGACCCTGATAAACCCAGAAAATGGACCCTGATAAACCCAGAGACTGGACCCTGATAAACCCAGAGAATGGACCCTGATAAACCCAGAAAATGGACCCTGATAAACCCAGAGACTGGACCCTGATAAACCCAGAGACTGGGCCCTGATAAACCCAGAGACTGGACCCTGATAAACCCAGAGACTGTACCCTGATAAACCCAGAGACTGGACCTGATAAACCCAGAGACTGGCCCCTGATAAACCCAGAGACTGTACCCTGATAAACCCAGAGACTGGACCTGATAAACCCAGAGACTGGATCCTGATAAACACAGAGACTGGATCCTGATAAACACAGAGACTGGACCCTGATAAACCCAGAGACTGTACCCTGATAAACCCAGAGACTGGACCTGATAAACCCAGAGACTGGATCCTGATAAACACAGAGACTGGATCCTGTTAAAAAAACACAGAGACTGGACCCTGATAAACCCAGAGACTGGACCCTGATAAACCCAGAGACTGGACCCTGATAATCCCAGAGAATGGACCCTGATAAACCCAGAGAGTTTATGAAGTTCCTTTTTAAACTCGTGTAACGATGTTTATTTCAGCTTTTTTATTTTTTCCAGCAGTGTTTTTTCTTTTAACTATTTAAAGTTCTGCTTTTTGCTAAAATAATAACCTGTACCTCTGAAAGTGGCTGTAAAGTTTGGTGTCTCTTAACTGTTTTCAATTTTTGCTGTACTTTGTCATATTTTTGTCGTGTTTTGTCGGCTGCTGATGGAGGTTTCTGCTGGGAGAAGAGTTTATTCAAGAGAGGAGCTTCCATCCAATTCCAGTGGACATCTTGAGGTGTTTTCGTGGTTGCCGTGCTGGTGCAAAGGTGAAGGCTAGGAAATGGAGATATAAGCCCTTTCTTCCATCAGTCATCATGGGAAACATCAACTCTCTGCCCAACAAAAGCGACGAGCTGGAGACACTGGTGAAGACTGACAAAACATACCGTGAAAGCAGTCTCCTGTGTTTTACTGAAACCTGGTTGAATCAAAACAACTCAGACTCAACTGTGGATCTACCTGGCTTCACTCTCATAAGGTCAGACAGAGATGCTAAAGCTAGTGGCAAGAAGAAAGGAGGGGGTCTGGCTTTCTTTGTTAACCAGAGATGGTGTAACTCCTCACATATAACTGTTAAGGAGAAGTTGTGTTGTCCAGGTATTGAACTGTTGGCAGTTGCCCTTCAACCGTATTATGTTCCAAGGGAGTTCAGTCATATCATAACAATACTTGTATACATTCCACCCAAGGCAACTGATTTGTTTCTGTGTGATGTTTTACATGATACTGTTGCTAGGATACAGACTCAACATCCTGAGGCACTTGTAATAATATCAGGAGATTTCAACCACGTCAGCCTCTCCTCTCACCTGACTGGATTTACACAGTTTGTTAACTGCCCTACCAGAGAAAACAAAACCCTAGACCTCCTCTATGCCAATGTCAAAGGAGCTTACAGAGCTACTGCCTTACCACCACTGGGCAGGTCAGATCATAACTTGGTTTATCTGCAGACCTGTTACAAACCTTGTGTGCTGAGGCAGCCTGCAACTAAAGTCAAAATCAGAAGATGGACTCCTCAAGCTAGTGAAGCTCTAAGGGACTGCTTTGAATCAACATGCTGGGATGTGCTGCTGGAAACAGATGAGGACAGTATGAACACTGACAGACAGGTTGATTGTTTTACTGAGTACATCAACTTCTGTAGAGACACAGTCATACCTGCAAAGACTGTTCGCTGTTTCCCCAATAACAAACCCTGATCACAAGCGACATAAAGGCAATCCTCAACCAGAAAAATAAAGCTTTTAGAGATGGTGACAAACAACGGCTCAAAGAAGTGCAACATGAGTTGAAGAGGAGACTGAAGATGGCAAAGCTGGAATACAAAAAGAAGATAGAGAGGAATTTTCAACACGGCAACATCCGTGATGTGTGGAGAGGAATCAGTACCATCTCTGGACACAACAATAAAGAGAAAAGGGAGCCAATAGTGGGTGATGTGGAAAGAGCTGATGAACTCAACCTGTTCTTCAACAGATTTGACACTGTGGACACGCCTACTTCCACTGCTGCTCCTCCTTCTTCTCCTCAACATATGGAAATCCCCACCATAGCTCCTCCTCCTCCTTCTCCGTCTCCTACATGTCTCCACAGCTGCAGCCTCTTCCCTTCTAGCACCTGTACCCTTCTCTGTCACAGAGACAGGGGTGAGGTTGGAGCTTGAGAGACTTTGCTCTGGGAAGGCAGCTGGCCCAGATGTTGTGTCCAAGGCTGCTTAAAGACTGTGCTGCACAACTGTGTCAACCTCTCCACAGGATCTTCAACCTGAGTCTACAGCTGGGGCGGGTGCCTGCTCTGTGGAAAACATCCTGTATTGTACCAGTACCAAAAATCAAATGTCCGGCTGAACTAAATGACTGCAGACCTATTGCCCTATTGACCAACACCTCAAAGACAAAGGAAATGATCATAGATTTCCTCAGATCCAAACCCGCTCTTCAGCCAGTGAACACTTGTGGCGTGGACATGGAGGTGGTGACATGGTATAAATATTTAGGTGTACGCCTGGATAGTAAGTTGGACTGGTCTAAAAACGTGGACTTCATCTACAAAAAGGGGCAGAGCCGCCTCTTTGCCTGAGAAGACTCCGACCAATAGACATCTGCAGTAAGATGCTGCAGATGTTTTATCAGTCTGTGGGGGCAAGTGTTCTGTTTGATGCTGCAGTCTGCTGGGGAGGCAGTGGAAAACACAAGGATGCAAGGTGTCTGGACAAACTGGTTAAAAAAAGCTGGCTCTGTGGTCAGAATCAAGCTGAACTCAGTGGAGGATGAGGAGGAGAGACGCACAGTGAAGAAGGTGGAGGCCATTCAGAGAAACATGGATCATCCACTTCATATCTCCCTCAGTGAGCAAAGAAACAACGGCGGTGGACGCTCCTATCCCTGCGCTGCAGGACAGAAGATTTAGAAGATCTGTCATACCATCAGCTGTTAGACTGTATAATTCTACCGTAAACAGATGAGACTCCAGACCATGGAATTTCCCTTCGGGGATAAATAAAGTTCTTGTATTGTAAAATAAACAGGACTAGCTTTTTTTTTCCGGATTTAATCTTCATTTACTCCTGTGATACAGTCAGAAGATCTACGGGGGGGGGGGGGGGCATTATCTCTGCTCTCATGGAGCAGCTCCTCATGGACATGGCCTGGTTTTAAGAAGGAGGAAGAATTTCTCTGAGCAGGGGGAGGGGGAGGGGCCTACACGTGGAGGGGGAGGGTTATCATAATTGATGTCCTGAAATAAAACAGCCTTCTCTCTGAGATCAGTGATTGTGGCGTGACTAAAGGCCATAAAAATGTAACTGGGCCCCAGAAAGGCAATTATGTCCATCCTTAAAATCTCAGAGTGGAGAAAATATATTTAAGGCCTGAAGAAAGTAACAATTCCACCAAAAAAAGAATGAAGGCCAAGAATCAGTTATGTTTCATTTGTTGATCCTTAAACCAAAATTCAGGGCAACACATTAATCCTCTGAGGACATGATGAACAGTACCATAACCAAACTCTTTTCAATGAAGGCACAATTCTCCATGTGTTTCATCAATTATGACATAAACCAGTTCATTCAGGTAATGACCCCAATTGTCCCAACAGTTCCATATAATTCAAACACTCCACAGCACAAACAGAACCATGTCAGTGATACCCAGGTTTCACCTGTCCATAAATCAAACGTTCCTCAAGCACGAACAGTAAATAATTCAAACGTTCCTCAAGCAGAGCCTATAATTCAAACGTTCCTCAAGCACAAACAGTCCATAGATCAAACATTTCTCAGCACAAACAGTCTATAGTCAAACGTTCCTCAGCACAAAAAGTCCATAAATCAACAGTCCTCAAGCACAGTCTATAATTCAAATGTTCATTAAGCACAAACAGCCCGTAAATCAAATGCTCCTCAAGCACAGCCTATGATTCAAACGTTCCTCAAGCACAGAGTCCATAACTTAAACGTTCCTCAAGGACAAACAGTCCATAAATCAAATGTTCCTTAAGCACAAACAGTCCATAATAAAACGTTCCTCAGCACAAACAGTCCATAATTCAAACGTTCCTCAGCACAAACAGTCCATAAATCAAATGTTCCTCAAGCACAAAGAGTCCATTAATCAAACATTACTCAAGCACAAAAAACTCCATAAATCAAAAGTTCCTCGAGCACAAGCAGCCCATAATTCAAAGGTTTCACAAGCACAAACAGTCCATAATTAAAACTTTCCTCAAGCACAAACAATTCATCAATACAAAGTTCCTCAAGCACAACCAGTCTATAAGTCAAACGTTCCTCAAGCACAAAAAATTCATAAATAAAAAGTTCCTCAAGCACAAACAGTCCAGAAATCAAACGTTCCTCAGCACAACCAGTCCATAAGTGAAACATTCCTCAGCACAAACAGTCCATGAATCAAATGTTCCTCAGCACAAACAGTCCATGAATCAAACATTCCTCATCAAAAATAGTCCATAAATCAAACGGTCCTCAGCACAAACAGGTCCATAAATCAAACGTTCCTCAGCACAAACAGTCCATGAATCAAATGTTCCTCAGCACAAACAGTCGATAAATCAAACATTCCTCATCATAAACAGTCCATAATTCAAACGTTCCTCAGCACAAGCAGTCCATAAATCAAATGTTCCTCAGCACAGTCCAGAAATCAAACGGTCCTCAGCACAAACAGTCCAAAAATCAAATGTTCCTCAGCACAAACAGTCCATGAGTCAAATGCTCCTCAGCACAAACAGTCCAAAAATCAAGTTCCTCAGCACAAACAGTCCATAAATCAAACGTTCCTCAGCACAAACAGTCCATGAATCAAATGTTCCTCAGCACAAACAGTCGATAAATCAAACATTCCTCATCATAAACAGTCCATAATTCAAACGTTCCTCAGCACAAGCAGTCCATAAATCAAATGTTCCTCAGCACAGTCCAGAAATCAAACGGTCCTCAGCACAAACAGTCCAAAAATCAAATGTTCCTCAGCACAAACAGTCCATGAGTCAAATGCTCCTCAGCACAAACAGTCCAAAAATCAAGTTCCTCAGCACAAACAGTCCATAAATCAAACGTTCCTCAGCACAAACAGTCCATGAGTCAAATGCTCCTCAGCACAAACAGTCCAAAAATCAAGTTCCTCAGCACAAACAGTCCATAAATCAAACGTTCCTCAGCACAAACAGTCCATGAGTCAAATGTTCCTCAGCAAAAACAGTCTATAGTCAAACGTTCCTCAGCACAAACAATCCATAAATCAAGCGTTCCTCAGCACAAACAGTCCATAAATCAAACATTCCTCAGCACAAGCAGTCCATAAATCAAATGTTCCTCAGCACAAACAGTCCATAAATCAAATGTTCCTCAGCACAAACAGTCCATAAATCAAACATTCCTCAGCACAAGCAGTCCATAAATCAAATGTTCCTCAGCACAAACAGTCTGTAATTCAAACGTTCCTTAGCAAAAACAGACCATAAATCAAACGTTCCTCAGCACAGCCAGTCCATAAATCAAATGTTCCTCAGCATGAATAGTCCATGAGTCAAACGTTCCTCAGCACAGTCTATAGTCAAACTTTCCTCAGCATAAACAATCCATAAATCAAATGTTCCTCAGCACAAACAGTCGATAAGTCAAATGTTCCTCAGCACAAACAGTCCATAAATCAAACTTTCCTCAGCACAAACAGTCCATGAGTCAAACGTTCCTCAGCACAAACAGTCCATAATTCAAACGTTCCTCAGCACAGTCCATGAGTCAAACGTTCCTCAGCACAGTCTATAGTCAAACTTTCCTCAGCATAAACAATCCATAAATCAAATGTTCCTCAGCACAAACAGTCGATAAGTCAAATGTTCCTCAGCACAAACAGTCCATAAATCAAACTTTCCTCAGCACAAACAGTCCGTAATTCAAACGTTCCTCAGCACAAACAGTCCATAATTCAAACGTTCCTCAGCACAGTCCATAAGTCGAACGTTTCTCAGCTGAACCAGTACATAATTCAATCGTACCTCAGTTCAACCAGTCCGTAATTCAAACATTCCTTAGCACAAACAGTGCATAAATCAAACATTCCCTTGCACAAACAGTCCATAAATCAAATGTTCCTCAAGCACAAAAAGTCCATTAATCAAACATTACTCAAGCACAAAAAACTCCAAAAAATCAAACGTTCCTCGAGCACAAGCAGCCCATAATTCAAAGGTTTAACAAGCACAACCAGTCTATAAGTAAAACGTTCCTCAAGCACAAAAAATTCATAAATAAAAAGTTCCTCGAGCACAAACAGTCAATAAATCGAACGTTCCTCAGCACAACCAGTCCATAAGTGAAACATTCCTCAGCACAAACAGTCGATAAATCAAACATTCCTCATCAAAAATAGTCCATAAAACAAACGTTCCTCAGCACAAACAGGTCCATAAATCAAACATTCCTCAGCACAAACAGTCCATAAATCAAACGTTCCTCAGCAAAACCAGTCCATAAGTGAAACATTCCTCAGCACAAACAGTCGATAAATCAAACATTCCTCATCATAAACAGTCCATAATTCAAACGTTCCTCAGCACAAGCAGTCTATAGTCAATTGTCCTCAGCACAAACAATCCATAAATCAAATGTTCCTCAGCACAAACAGTCCATAAATCAAACGGTCCTCAGCACAGTCCAAAAATCAAATGTTCCTCAGCACGGTCCATAAATCAAAAGTTCCTCAGCACAAACAGTCCATAAATCAAATGTTCCTCAGCACAAACAGTCTGTAATTCAAACGTTCCTCAGCACAAACAGTCCATAAATCAAATGTTCCTCAGCACAAACAGTCCATAAATCAAATGTTTCTCAGCACAGTCCAAAAATCAAACGTACCTCAGCACAAGCAGTCCATAAATCAAATGTTCCTCAGCACAAACAGTCCATAAATCAAATGTTCCTCAGCACAAACAGTCTGTAATTCAAACGTTCCTTAGCAAAAACATTCCATAAATCAAATGTTCCTCAGCACAAACAGTCCATAAATCAAATGTTCCTCAGCACAAACAGTCCATAAATCAAATGTTCCTCAGCACAAACAGTCCATAAATCAAATGTTCCTCAGCACAAACAGTCCATAAATCAAATGTTCCTCAGCACAAACAGTCCATAAATCAAATGTTCCTCAGCACAAACAGTCTGTAATTCAAATGTTCCTTAGCAAAAACAGTCCATAAATCAAACGTTCCTCAGCACAAACAGTCCATAAATCAAATGTTCCTCAGCACAGTCTGTAATTCAAACGTTCCTCAGCACAAACAGTCCAAAAATCAAATGTTCCTCAGCACAAACAGTCCATAAATCAAATGTTCCTCAGCACAGTCCAAAAATCAAATGTTCCTCAGCATAAACAATCCATAAATCAAATGTTCCTCAGCATAAACAATCCATAAATCAAATGTTCCTCAGCACAAACAGTCCATAAATCAAATGTTCCTCAGCACAAACAGTCTGTAATTCAAACGTTCCTTAGCAAAAACAGTCCATAAATCAAACGTTCCTCAGCACAAACAGTCCATAAATCAAATGTTCCTCAGCACAAACAGTCCATAAATCAAATGTTCCTCAGCACAGTCCAAAAATCAAAAGTTCCTCAGCACAACCAGTCCATAAATAAAAAGTTCCTCAGCATGAATAGTCCATGAGTCAAACGTTCCTCAGCACAAACAGTCTATAGTCAAACGTTCCTCAGCATAAACAGTCCATAAATCAAATGTTCCTCAGCACAAACAGTCCATAAATCAAATGTTCCTCAGCACAAACAGTCCATAAATCAAATGTTCCTCAGCACAAACAGTCTGTAATTCAAACGTTCCTTAGCAAAAACAGTCCATAAATCAAACGTTCCTCAGCACAAACAGTCCATAAATCAAATGTTCCTCAGCACAAACAGTCCATAAATCAAATGTTCCTCAGCACAGTCCAAAAATCAAACGTTCCTCAGCACAAACAGTCCATAAATCAAATGTTCCTCAGCACAAACAGTCCATAAATCAAATGTTCCTCAGCACAGTCCAAAAATCAAACGTTCCTCAGCACAAACAGTCCATAAATCAAATGTTCCTCAGCACAGTCCATAAATCAAACGTTCCTCAGCATAAACAATCCATAAATCAAATGTTCCTCAGCATAAACAATCCATAAATCAAAAGTTCCTCAGCACAAACAGTCCATAAATCAAATGTTCCTCAGCACAAACAGTCTGTAATTCAAACGTTCCTTAGCAAAAACAGTCCATAAATCAAACGTTCCTCAGCACAAACAGTCCATAAATCAAATGTTCCTCAGCACAGTCCAAAAATCAAAAGTTCCTCAGCACAACCAGTCCATAAATAAAAAGTTCCTCAGCATGAATAGTCCATGAGTCAAACGTTCCTCAGCACAAACAGTCTATAGTCAAACGTTCCTCAGCATAAACAGTCTATAAATCAAATGTTCCTCAGCACAAACAGTCCATAAATCAAATGTTCCTCAATACAAACAGTCGTAGTGGTATGTGCACTCCTTCTGTTCTCTTTCACCCTCCCTCCAGAAAGCCATTGTCTCCCTTCTTCTCCTCACTCAGCTCACAGGTGTCTACAATTAACACACTCTCCTCTGCTGGTCAGCAGGAATCACCCGTCTGCTACATGATGTCCTTCTAAAGTCCTCTGCTCTGGTTTCCAGCTGGTCTCTAATGATGAGGTTCAGACCTGACTCCATGAACAGAGCCAGGACTCTGGTGCCTGATCTAGATCTCACCTTTATCCATTCTTCATCCTCTGACCACAAGAAAGCGTTTGATTGGAGCTGCTGATCAATAATCATTCATCTGTGTTACATCTGAGCAGGTTGATCAGATTTAATAGAGGAGACTTCTGCTGGCTCACCTGTCCATGGACTAAAGTTTTTACTCCTGTTTCCTCAGAGATGTTCTGGTATCAGCTCTGGTGTTCTGGTATCAGCTCTGGTATCAGCTCTGGTGTTCTGGTATCAGCTCTGGTGTTCTGGTGTTCTGGTATCAGCTCTGGTATCAGCTCTGGTGTTCTGGTATCAGCTCTGATGTTCTGGTATCAGCTCTGGTGTTCTGGTGTTCTGGTATCAGCTCTGGTGTTCTGGTATCAGCTCTGGTGTTCTGGTGTTCTGGTATCAGCTCTGGTGTTCTGGTATCAGCTCTGATGTTCTGGTATCAGCTCTGGTGTTCTGGTATCAGCTCTGGTGTTCTGGTATCAGATCTGGTGTTCTGGTATCAGCTCTGGTGTTCTGGTATCAGCTCTGGTGTTCTGGTATCAGCTCTGGTATCAGCTCTGGTGTTCTGGTATCAGCTCTGGTATCAGCTCTGGTGTTCTGGTATCAGCTCTGGTATCAGCTCTGGTGTTCTGGTATCAGCTCTGGTGTTCTGGTATCAGCTCTGGTATCAGCTCTGGTGTTCTGGTATCAGCTCTGGTATCAGCTCTGGTGTTCTGGTATCAGCTCTGGTATCAGCTCTGGTGTTCTGGTATCAGCTCTGGTATCAGCTCTGATGTTCTGGTATCAGCTCTGGTGTTCTGGTGTTCTGGTATCAGCTCTGGTGTTCTGGTATCAGCTCTGATGTTCTGGTATCAGCTCTGGTGTTCTGGTATCAGCTCTGGTGTTCTGGTATCAGCTCTGGTGTTCTGGTATCAGCTCTGGTGTTCTGGTATCAGCTCTGGTGTTCTGGTGTTCTGGTATCAGCTCTGGTATCAGCTCTGGTGTTCTGGTGTTCTGGTATCAGCTCTGGTATCAGCTCTGGTGTTCTGGTATCAGCTCTGGTGTTCTGGTATCAGCTCTGGTGTTCTGGTATCAGCTCTAGTGTTCTGGTATCAGCTCTGGTATCAGCTCTAGTGTTCTGGTATCAGCTCTGGTGTTCTGGTATCAGCTCTGGTGTTCTGGTGTTCTGGTATCAGCTCTGGTATCAGCTCTGGTGTTCTGGTGTTCTGGTATCAGCTCTGGTATCAGCTCTGGTGTTCTGGTATCAGCTCTGGTGTTCTGGTATCAGCTCTGGTGTTCTGGTATCAGCTCTGGTGTTCTGGTATCAGCTCTGGTGTTCTGGTATCAGCTCTAGTGTTCTGGTATCAGCTCTGGTATCAGCTCTGGTGTTCTGGTATCAGCTCTGGTATCAGCTCTGGTGTTCTGGTATCAGCTCTGGTGTTCTGGTATCAGCTCTAGTGTTCTGGTATCAGCTCTGGTGTTCTGGTATCAGCTCTGGTGTTCTGGTATCAGCTCTAGTGTTCTGGTATCAGCTCTGGTATCAGCTCTGGTGTTCTGGTATCAGCTCTGGTGTTCTGGTATCAGCTCTGTCTCTGTACCAGCTCTGACAGTGATGCTCTCAGTGAATCCTCCTCTCCTCTCTCAGACAGAACCACGTCTGATTGTCGATGGTTTCTCTGTTTTCATGAGTCCAGAGTGACTCTGAGTCTGACACAGCCATGTTTAGAGAGTCTTCTATCCCTGCTGACTGGACTCTCTCTGTTTCTGTAAATGAGATCGGAGCTGAAGAGCTCAATTTCTCTAACAGCCTCTTTAGGGTTTAAAATCGCTGGTGGCAGCTCCACTGTTACCCATAATCCACTGCTCTCTCTCATTAACATCAGCTAACTGTCCAGGAGATCCTGGTGGAGCTCATCAGTGATGGGACAATAATAAAGTTTATTCAGGTTTATTCTACAATACATCCTGGGTCTGTCTGGGTCCTGGAGGGGTCAGGTGATCCTGGGTCCTGGGGGGTCAGCTGATCCTGGGTCTAGGGGGGGTCTTCTGGTCCTGGCTACAGGTACAATGGGAATCACCTGAATAACCTTTATCACAGCAACATGATACGGAGCTGTTATCACTGCTTTGATCCCATAACCCTCTCCTTAACCTTTCTCCCATTTATTTATTTGGTTATTTATTTTTAAATAATTAATAAATATATTTATTAAATTCTTTTTGTAATTATTTTTTATTGTTTTAAATGGCATTAGGAAAACCATACAAAACTGTGTGGTGTAACTCCACACATACAGTTAACAAGAACATGAAGACCTTACAGATTTGATTTGGTAGGAGAGCCCAAAATAAAGAAAAAATAAATAAATAAAACTACATGAAAACAATAGAAAAACAGAACGAGTATTTTCAAGGACCAAGGAGGAATTTAACTTATGTTAATAAGAAGAGTTTACACCAAGTCTGGTCTGGAAGGAGAGACAAATGTAATCCATTTGGACCGATTTTCAGTGAACTCATGTTTTTGTGTTGTCAAGCTAAAAGTTATTCTTTCCATCACAAAGATGTTATGTAGCGGGTCAATCCATTCATTTCCACTGGGTATCTCCCTTTTCAACCATTTTCTGGTTAAGCTCTTTTTACATGCCACCGATAGTATTCTTAACAGACACTTATCCTTCTTCCTCCATTCAGACAGTTTCTGATATCTCATGAACACAGCAGAAATATGTGGAAATGATTTGTATTTATTTTTAATTAATTAAAGAATTAATTATATATTTTTATTTTTAGAAAATTTATTCATTTATTCATTTATTCATTTATTCATTTATCCATCCATCCATCATCCATCCATAATCCATCATAGTCCATCATCATCCATCCATCATCATCCATCCATCCATCATCATCATCCATCATCCATCCATCATCATCCATCATCCATCCATCCATCATCATCCATCCATCCATCATCCATCCATCCATCCATCATCCATCCATCCATCCATCCATCATCCATCCATCATCCATCCATCCATCATCCATCATCCATCCATCCATCATCCATCCATCCATCCATCATCCATCCATCCATCATCCATCATCCATCCATCCATCCATCCATCCATCATCATCCATCATCCATCCATCCATCATCATCCATCCATCCATCATCCATCCATCCATCCATCATCCATCCATCCATCCATCCATCATCCATCCATCATCCATCCATCCATCATCCATCATCCATCCATCCATCATCCATCCATCCATCCATCCATATATCATCCATCCATCCATCCATCATCCATCCATCCATCATCCATCCATCCATCCATCCATCATCCATCATCCATCCATCATCCATCCATAATCCATCATCGTCCATCATCATCCATCCATCATCCATCCATAATCCATCATCATCCATCATCATCCATCCATCATCCATCCATAATCCATCATCATCCATCATCATCCATCATCCATCCATCATCCATCCATAATCCATCATTATCCATCATCATCCATCATCATCCATCCATAATTCATCATAGTCCATCCATCATCCATCATCATCCATCATCATCCATCATCATCCATCATCCATCATCCATCATCCATCATCATCCATCCATCATCCATCATCATCCATCATCCATCATCCATCCATCATCCATCCATAATCCATCATCATCCATCATCATCCATCCATCATCATCCATCATCATCCATCCATCATCCATCATCATCCATCATCATCCATCATCCATCATCATCCATCCATCATCCATCATCATCCATCATCCATCATCATCCATCCATCATCCATCATCATCCATCATCATCCATCATCCATCCATCCATCCATCATCATCCATCGATCCATCCATCATCCATCCATAATCCATCATCATCCATCCATCATCCATCCATCATCCATCATCCATCCATCCTCCATCCATCCATCCATCATCCATCCATCCATCATCATCCATCCATCCATCATCCATCATCCATCCATCATCATCCATCCATCCATCCATCCATCATCATCCATCCATCCATCATCCATCCATCCATCCATCATCCATCCATCCATCATATCCATCCATCATCCATCCATATATCATCCATCCATCCATCCATCATCCATCCATCCATCCATCATCCATCCATCCATCATCCATCCTTCCATCATCCATCATCCATCCATCCATCATCCATCCATCCATCCATCATCCATCCATCCATCATCCATCCATCCATCCATCCATATATCATCCATCCATCCATCCATCCATCATCCATCATCCATCCATCCATCATCCATCCATCCATCATCCATCCATCATCCATCCATCCATCCATCATCCATCCATCATCCATCCATCCATCCATCATCCATCCATCCATCATCCATCCATCCATCCATCCATCCATATATCATCCATCCATCCATCCATCCATCCATCATCCATCATCCATCCATCCATCATCCATCCATCCATCCATCATCCATCCATCATCCATCCATCCATCCATCATCCATCCATCCATCATCCATCCATCATCCATCCATCCATCCATCATCCATCCATCATCCATCCATCCATCCATCCATCCATCCATCCATCCATCCATCCATCCATCCATCCATCCATCATCCATCCATCATCCATCCATCCATCCATCATCCATCCATCATCCATCCATCCATCCATCATCCATCCATCATCCATCCATCCATCATCATCCATCATCCATCATCCATCCATCATCCATCCATAATCCATCATAGTCCATCCATCATCCATCATCATCCATCATCATCCATCATCATCCATCATCCATCATCATCCATCATCATCCATCCATAATCCATCATAGTCCATCCATCATCCATCATCATCCATCATCATCCATCATCATCCATCATCCATCATCCATCATCCATCATCATCCATCCATCATCCATCATCATCCATCATCCATCATCCATCCATCATCCATCCATAATCCATCCATCCATCATCCATCCATCCATCCATCATCCATCCATCATCCATCCATCATCCATCATCCATCATCCATCCATCATCCATCCATCATCCATCCATCCATCATCCATCCATCATCCATCCATAATCCATCCATCCATCATCCATCCATCCATCAAACCATCCAACAATTATCCATCATCCATCCAACCATCCATCCAACCATCCATCCATAATCCATCCATCCATCCATCCATCCATCCATCAATCCATCCATCCATCCATCCATCCATCCATCCATCCATCCATCAATCATCCATCCATCCATCCATCCATCATCCATCCATCCATCATCCATCCATCCATCCATCCATCCATCCATCCATCCATCGTCCATCCATCCATCCATCCATCATCATCCATCCATCATCCATCCATCCATCCATCCATCATCCATCCATCCAACCATCCAAGCATTCATCCATCATCCATCCATCCATCCAACCATTCATCCATCATCCATCCATCCATCCATCATCCATCCAAGCATTCATCCATCATCCATCCATCCATCCATCCAACCATTCATCCATCATCCATCCATCCATCCATCCATCCATCCATCCAAGCATTCATCCATCATCCATCCATCCATCCATCCATCATCCATCATCCATCCATCCATCCATCCATCCATCCATCATCCATCCATCATCCATCCATCCATCCATCATCCATCCATCATCCATCCATCCATCCATCATCCATCCATCCATCCATCCATCCATCCATCCATCCATCCATCATCCATCCATCCATCCATCCATCCATCCATCCATCCATCCATCCATCCATCCATCCATCCATCCATCCATCATCCATCCATCATCCATCCATCCATCCATCATCCATCCATCCATCATCCATCCATCATCCATCCATCATCCATCCATCCATCCATCATCCATCCATCATCCATCCATCCATCATCCATCCATCCATCCATCCATCCATCATCCATCCATCCATCCATCATCCATCCATCATCCATCCATCCATCCATCATCCATCCATCATCCATCCATCCATCATCCATCCATCCATCATCCATCCATCCATCCATCCATCATCCATCTGGTGTTTCTATAACCTCTTGAGCGTCTACATGAAGATAATCTGAGTCCAGGTTCTGTTTGAGCAGATGTAATGTGTCTCTGACTCGTTAACAGACGTGTGTCTTTCATGGCTCTTTCAGGCGCTCTTCATCGGTCGGGGTTTTATTCTTCATCAGTGTGAATACGCTGTCAGCCTGCAGCGCAGCTCAGACGATCTTCTCCTGATGGTTTCTGACACCTCCATGAATACACAAACATCCTCACGTCTGCTCTCATTTAGGTTTCGCCTTCTTCACACGGCACAGACAAAGTCCTCCAAAACATGGGTAATTGGCTGGTTTTAATTGGGCGTTATTGTTCGTTTGGATCATCAGGAGGATCATTCAGGTTGATCAGCCTTCATGTTGTCAGAGACTGCTGCTGCAGGGATTCATGTGAAGCATGAATACAGACTTATTTAGGAGATCTACCAACATGGTGCTCATTACTCCGCACACTCCTTCACTGATCATTTGGATTCCATTTTTCTTTCATTATGCATGTTTCTCTCTTCTGTGTGCTGAAGTCTGAAGTCTGCTAAACATCTGCAGAGGATAAGAGCAGAATCATCGGCTCTGCATTGATTGGCTACAGTCTGTAATCTCTGCTCCACCTGAGACCCTCCAGAACCCTGAGGCCTGCAGGACTGGTCAGAGGGATTCTCCACATATATAAAGATGGACAACGTGGCTCTCAAACCTCTGGTGAAGCCAAAATACTCCTGTGAATGCCACTGAAATCACCAGTGCAGTCGACAGTCAGAGAATGAGCGGACCAATCAGCATCCTCTGTGGGAAAAAGGCGGGAGCTGCAGCTGTGGTGTTATGTGTTTGTAATGGCTGAACCCAGGATGCGGAGACGGATAGCAGTTTTGAACAGGTTTATTGTACAGGTAAGTGGGAACAGGAGGGGTGAATCCAAGAGTCTGAGAAGGTGAGAGAGTGCTGGAGCTGGCTGCGGTGATCTGGGCAGGAGGCACTGGAAGGAAATGGAGAGGCACGTTAGAGGTGAGCAAGAGGATAACAAACACTAGAAAATACTCAAAAATCTCAATAGTAGAAACACTGGTGAACTTCTCTGGAGGAATCTCGTGAGAGAAGGAGCCTGGAGCTGACGATTACCGTGAGGTAAGTAAGGCGAGACTCAGGTGCTGTAGAGAGCCGCAGCAGGTCTTAAGTAGTGCTCATGATGAATGATTCGCTGCAGGTGTGAACTCTCCACAGCACCGGGGGGAAGGGGAGGAAGCCTCAGGAAGAGCAAAGTAAAGTTAGCAGCCAGTCACAGCCTCCGGAAACCGGAAGTTTCACAAAAATAAAACGACTCAACAAAGTAAAACACCACATGTGGTTTAGTTAAAGAGACTGGAAGCCTGTAAACAACAGAAGACGATGGCTTGTTCTGGATACAGCAGACAGAATGTTTGTCCAGTCATCTCCACCAGGATGTTTTTAAAAGTTCTTCCTACGTCAGAGGGTGCTGCCCAGATGTGAAGTTAATCCCACCCATGCCCTTTCTTCCACCTATCAGAGGCCAGTTCAACCCAGACCTGAACATTTCCCCCTCTATGTGGGGTTGTTAGTCCTCTAGGAGTTCTGGGTTTACCTTAGGTCTTCTCCCAGTTGGATGTGCCCAGAAGACCTCCAGAGGGGGGTGGGAGGTCAAGGCTTTGACCTTTGGTGTAGACTGGCTCTGGGTCCATGAAATAATCCCATGGGTGTGTGATCTGGGGTTTGGGTTATAGAGCTGCCATGTTTGTCATGACTGGACCTTCAGTGCTGTCTCTAGGTTTCTACATTTGCTGCTAGCACATCTGAACGCTGGCTCTGATGTGATTTAATATTTCTAATGTGAGACACTGATCCTGCAGAATCACCCAGAGACAGACAGGAAGAAAGACTGTTTCCTCTGTCACAGTCTGTCACCGCTGGTTGACCTTTCACTGACCTTTCAGACGTCAGTATGAGCTCTGCTGACATTTGCTGTTCACAGCCACGCTGATGGAATTCACGACGACACACACGTCAGAGGAGACCAGATCCCTCACTGTCCATCGCTCCGGCTCAGGTGATCAGCTGATCACAGGCTCGTATCAGACCCACTGTGTGTGTGGACGTGAGGAGACCTGGCAGCTCTGCTAACAACGCTGAGATTTAGAGTGAGAACAGATTTAGAGATGCAGGAATGAAAGGTCACGACCGCTAACCTTTATTCAAATCAGAGCGCCAGCGGTCTGAGCTCTAGATGATGAAATATGCATGAGGAGGAGAGAAGCTCTGACCCTGCAAGGTGCTGGGAAGTTTTTTGGAAAAGTCCTGGAGTCGGAGTGAGTTTGATGGAAGTGAAGGTCTGAAATCTTTCCTGAGTTATCGGCTCCTCTTCATCTTTAAACTTTCTGACCTTAGAGAGTCACATTCTCCCTGTAGGCCTCAACGCTCCTACGCCTACTGAGATAAACAGGAGGATGTTTGTGTATTTGGGTGTTTGGGGCTTTTAACCCTCAGGCATCACTTTCATTTACTACCCTTTAAAGCCATTAAGGACAAAAATGTCCAAAAACTGCTATAAAAACTTCACAGATCCATATTTATTCTGCTTTTTTACATAAATCTCTGAAACAACTCCAGCTGTGCTCAAAACTGCCAAACATTCAATCATTTTGAGGTTTAGGAGATTTATGCAAAAAAAGCAGAAAAAGTTAAGTTTTTATAGCAGTTTTTTTTTTCTTGACATTTTTGTCCCTAACGTCTTTAAAGGGTAGTAAATTTGTTTCCCAGTGTTCCTCTGACCTGTTAGAGCAACTGGAATTTGAAATTCAAAAATGTGCCTAGAAAGAAACTTGTTAAAAAATGAGCCCATATGCACTAACACAGCCAGCATGGTGAGAGAGGAAGAGGACAGATCAGACCACATGGACAGAAACGTCCCTGGTGAGGCCTGAAGGGTTAAAACAGGCTCCTATTGTCTGGAATAGAAATGGAGTGGACTGCTGTCCTCATTAAACAGAGTGGCCTCAGACAGGGTTTTAATTTTCTCCAACACATAAACCTCATTCATCGATCGCCCCCGGGCTGTTTCCTGATCATTTGTCCTAAATATTTCTGTCTGTGGCCTCAGGATAATCCACTTTTACAGCAGAGAAAACTCAGACACCGCCAAAATAAAAGCCAGCAGGTGATCCACGCTGTGGAGGGATGTTAGGGAACCATGCATGACAGCACGAAAGCGTGCTCAGGATTTAAAATCTTCTGTTTCAAGGATCTTTTAAAGATGATATTTGGCAGCAGAGACTGGCTGAATGTTCTCACACCAGGATAACATCCAAATGATGCATCTGCTCCTCACCGTTTCTGAGTCCTGGAGCCGCTCAACCAATCCTGCCAATGTTGGACTGTGAAACCTAGAAGAAGCTCTGAACATCTCTGCTTCCAAAGAAACAGATCTAAACAGATTTAATCATTTACGGAAACATTCAGGAAGAGGCGGGGTTCACCCGGGGCTGACATATAGAGACAGACAATCAGGCATGCTCACACTCACACCTACGGGCAATTTAGAGTCACCAATTAACCTAACGAGCATATTTGTGGTGGTGGGAGGAACCCAGAGAGAACCCACGCATGCACAGGTAGAACCTGCAGCCAGAAAGGCCTGGTGAGCCAACAGCTTTACCCCCTGCACCACCGCGCAGCTCCCTGGAAGGTTTAATACAACTCCCATCTGAAAGAAGGCGGACACGTTTACATGTGACTAACAACAGAACTCTGTCAGATTCCTGAGTCTCAGTAGAACAGAATCAACAGATCAGACGTAAACGGAGACGTTTTAACATTTCAGGAAAATATCCGCTCATTCTGAATCTGTTGGCAGCAACACGTCTAAAAAAGTAGGGACAGGACCATGTTTACCAGTGTGTATCATCCCCTCTTCTTTAACAACAGTGTGGAAGTGAGGAGACCAGCTGACGGAGAGGAATGTTGTCCCATTCTTGTCTGATGTAGGATTCTAGCTGCTCTACAGTCCTGGCTCTTCTTTGTTGAGCATATGTGTCTCTAAAAGCTCTCTCTACTGTTCAGCATTGATAGTTCCTCTCCAGATGTTAGAGCTGCCCACATAGGCACTAATCAACCCCATCCCATCAGAGACGCAGGCTTTAGACCTGAGCCAGGAGAACCAGCTGGATGCTCCAGATCCTCTTTAGTCCACAGGACACGGCGTCCAAGGTTTCCTCTGACCACAGAACAGTTTTCCATGATTCCTCTGACCACAGAACAGTTTTCCATGATTCCTCTGACCACAGAACAGTTTTCCATGATTCCTCTGACCACAGAACAGTTTTCCATGATTCCTCTGACCACAGAACAGTTTTCCATGTTTCCTCTGACCACAGAACAGTTTTCCATGATTCCTCTGACCACAGAACAGTTTTCCATGTTTCCTCTGACCACAGAACAGTTTTCCATGTTTCCTCAGTCCATGTTAAATGAGCTTTGGTCCAGAGAAGACGGACCATGGTGGTTCTGGATCCTGGTCACATATGGCTTCTTCTCTCCATCATCAGCTTTAACTGTCATTGGTGGATGGCACGGACAACTGTGTTGACAGACGATGATTTCTGGAAGGTTCCTGAGCCCATGCAGTGATTTCACTACTGAACCATTTTTCTCAGATTTCGTTTGGTTTATTTTTTCTCCAGTCATTGGCTTGAACAACAACATAAACAGGCCAGACAAAAACACATGACATTGATGACTGAAGGGATTTAGGCTGAAGTGCACGACTTTTTTACGCCTGACCCATTTTACATTATAGAAAAACCAATACCAATAATATGGCTAGATAAAACCATCAAAAAGCAGCAAATATGAAAAGAAAACAAACTCATTTAAGCCACCAGTCGAAATTATTTACATAAATTTATAAAAAAAATTTTAAGATGTATGAATAATTAGTAAAAGCTATTCTAGTGCTTTGTAATTGCACAGTCTACTTGTTTTATACATTTGTTTGAATGCTTTTATTGAAGTGGTTTGTTTTAATCTCTCTTCCAGTTTATTCCATAAATCTGCTCCTTTCACAGAGATAGTGACAGTAGTATACTTTTGTATTTGTTCTGGCCTTGTGTTTTTGGTATTCATCAGTTCCTCTCAGATTATATGGGGTTTCCCTGGGTTTGAGCCTTTGCTGAATGCAGTCAGGGAGCTTATGGTTATGAACCTTATACATCATGATGGCTGTATTAAGATCGATTAGATCAGGTAATTTTAATGTATTTAGATTAATGAACAATGGATTTGTTGGGGCATGATAACCTACATGATTTACAATTCTAAAAGCTTTCTTTTGTAGTGTGGAAATAGATTGTATGGTGGTTAAATTATTGTTTCCCCATATTTCAACACAATAATTTAAATATGGGAAAATAAGGGAATTGTATAACAATTTAAGTGAGTCCAAGTTTATGTAGCTTTTGATTTTACACATTACACCAATTACTTTAGATATTTTTGTCTGGAGATAATTTATATGTAATTTCCAGTTATGTTTATCATCAATATGGACACCCAAAAAAATTGTATTACTCACCCTTACGATTTCAGTTTGATTAATTTTTATGTTTACTGTTGATCAATCTTTCTATTACCAAAAATTATATATTTTGTTTTGTTTAAATTCATCAATAATCTATTGTAGTCAAACCATTTCTTTAGTGTATCCAGATCTTTTTCCACTACATCTAGCAGTTGCTCTAAATTTTTTCCCGAACAATAGAGACTGGTATCATCAGCAAATAAAATACACTGCATGTCTTTGAGGACCTCACAGATGTCATTTATATACATAATAAAAAGTTTTGGCCCCAGGACAGAGCCCTGTGGGACTCCATGAGTTATACATTTCTTTTCTGAATTCATGTTGTTAATATGTACGTACTGATCCTATGACTGAGATAGTTTTTTAGCCAATCATGTGCAATGCCTCTGATACCATACCTTTCCATTCTGGCCAACAGCAGTTCATGATCTGTGGTATGGAAGGCCTTGCTAAGATCAATAAAAACACGACGGCGTATTCATTGCTGAAGATATTTCCTCTACCAGCTCCATGACTGCCATCGAGGTCCATCTATTTGATCTGAGCCAAACTGATGGTCACTTATTAGGTTCTATTTATCGAGGACATTGTCAAGCCTTACAACAAATAATTTTTCTAGGATTTTTGAGAATTGTGACAAGAGCGAATTTGGCCTGTAGTTGGTGAATTGGTGTCGATCTCCACTTTTATAAAGAGGTATTACTTTTGTGGTTTTCATTTGTGAAGGAAAAAATACCAGTGAGAAAAGATTGATTAGAAATATGTGTGAGAGGTGCAACAATACGATCTATAATGTTTTTAACAAAACTCATGTCTAGGCTAGAGCAATCTGTTGACCTCTTGTTTGAAAACCCACTGACAACTTTAATTATTTCATTTTCATCTACACCTTTTAAAAAATGAGTTAACGCTTTCTTAGATAATTCTCTTATCTAATCCATTTCTGTCAGATGGCTGAACAATTCTGTTTGCATGGTCAGATCTGACATTTATGAAAAAATTAT